>NC_143578.1:96789051-97089051 GCF_048544385.1 Mastigoproctus giganteus | reverse complement strand
AGGGGCTCACATCTGGTGAGTATGGGCTTGGCAAATCCAGGGTACTGAGCTGGATATCATCATTCTTCTCTTTCTTGATGATTCCTTTCTACTTCCCTCTCTCTATCTCTCAGGGTAACTCGGGAATTTTTTTTTTTTTTTTTTTTTTTTTGGCTGGTGCAGCATAAGCCTCAGGCTTCCTTGCACCATATGGCTAATAATAATAATAATAATAATAACCTCTACGAAAGGACTAGAAATTTTCCCGGTTCTCGATGGGAATAGAATCTAGACTTTTCCAAACGAGTGGCAGATGTGATGTACCATGTCGGCTACGCTGAGAAAAGTAGGTAAGAGTAACGAAAAGCTTACCAAAGTACTCCGAAACAAGTCAATGTGTCTAGCGATTTTTTGTTTGCCTAGTGCTCCACCAACCGACTGGTAATAATTGTGTCAATGTTCATATATTTACATAGCTTTCACCATACAGTATATATTGCGATGCGTAAAATAAATTTATTTATGGTTACCATAGATAGAGAAACTTGCAATTTCATTGTAACTGTTTTACTTCATAGATAAGCTGGCGAAAACAATTAGTAGTGAATCTTTACTTTTTGTGTAGGGATTGGAACTTTCAGTGTACGTGCTAGTGTCCGCTTAGGTTAGTCTTTAAACACTGACAGCTGTCATTATTAAAACTCGGGCGTTTTAAAATTCCGACGGACGGCATCGGAGGGGGGGGGGGAACCGAACATATGGTAACTCTAGAATTAGCCATTGCGCCATCAGTAATTGATTAGTCTGCTAGGAAAACACCGGATGGAAAAGGCCCGGGTTCGAATCCCATCACTGACGCGAGGAACTTTTATGGGCTTCTTTCACTCCGTGGCTGAGTTAGTCGGTCTCAGGCTTAGATAGCAGGTTCCACCTCCCCTCCCCCGGCAACTCGGGTTTTTCCTCCAGCAAAACAGGCAAATCTCCCATAGAACACACGCAATTTACGGACATAATACACAATGCGCGGCAGATGAATAAAAATATTCGGGTGGCCTAATATGATAAGTGGGATGTCTATGGGGGACTTCAAGATGCTGGGGTTCTTTCTCTGTGTTTCAAACACAGAGAAAGATAATACATACAATATTTAACCAATAGAAAAATAACAGTTGAAGTAGAAAATACAAAGAGAAAATCATACAATGTAAAGAGAGGAGTACCGCAGGGCACTCATGCTGGGCCAATCATGTTCAACATCTTTATAAATGACATATTCGAAGTAATAAAGAACTCCTTTATAAAAATTTATGCAGATGATATAATCTTATATACAATTGGAAAGAACCTGACAAAAATGGCAAAAGATTTACAGCAGAATGTAATACATTTACAAACTTGGTTGCATGATAATAAATTAGCACTCAGCTTTGAAAAGACAAAATATTTGGTAATTAGACCTCCTCATCAAACCTTGGACATTCATCCCTCTATTAAATTACATAAACACGAATGCCTACATGATCAGATTTTCTAGAATTGCAAATGTCTAACTGTGGAAGAAGTTTCAAATCATTGTTACCTTGGGTTATGGATTGACTGAAGTCTAAGTTGGGCAATGCATATAACAAATCTGTACAAAAAATGAGATTTTATGTATACTTTTTTTTTTTTTACTGCATTAAGAATAAGTTAAATCTTAGAACAAAAGTTACCTTATATTATGCATTAGTGGACTCCCAACTTAATTATTTAGTAAGTGTATGGGCATGAGCAAATATAACAGAAATAAGGGTAATAAACAACTTAATTAACAGGATTTTGAAACTTTTAATGGGGGCAAACTCTTGGAATGACCTGAATAAGAGAAGGCAATTTTTGTTAAAATACAAAATACTGTATCCAGTTCAAAAACTAAAGTTAAATTTATTCTTGAAAAATCTTAACACTATTTATGAAGAATCAAATCTGCAATCGAATGGCACACATAATTTAAGGAACCCAAAAGCAATTACTTTGCCTCACCCTAGGGTACTAAATATATTTGGAGATAGGCACACAATGAACATAATAAACAACTTGCTGGCTAGTGTTGATTTCAGGCTCAGGAGAAGTTATCCCATCTCCAAATTAAAATTTCTAATAAGAAAATTCTTGATACTCAATGATACAGTGGATTAAAATTGCTATACAGATAAATTACTATCTCTGTTTACAGTGTGGAATGAACTATGAGTAGTGACTTCATTGTCTTTTCTGGTAGTAAAAGAATTTGTATACAAAACTGTTGTAAATGAAGAATTTCAACTTGTCAAGAAATTCACTTTTATTAATAAGTTCGTTTATTGTAAACATATTCTCTTGATAAATAAATTGTATTGTATCGTAAATACATTTCTTTAACAATTATTATTATCTTTAATAATGATTATTAAGATAATAATGATTATTAAAGATAATAATTACACGCGCCTAATTATTATTATCTTTATTTCTCCTGGCAGACACCCGGTTACAGCCATTGACTAGGGGGTGTAGATACATATTCTGTTATGCAACAGAGAATAATATTATATGCAATTTTAGATTATATGTAACACTCGTTACTAAATTATACGATACATTAATAACTTGTAATCGGCTTAAGACAATAAATAAACGAGTAAAAATTTATACTGCTGCATTTAAAGCGTAATATCACCATATTTACATTAGCGCGGATATTAGAATACAATTTAATACAGAATAAAAGCAAAAAGCGTAAAAGTTCATTTTTACTGTTTTCAGCAGCCTGTTTCTTCTGTGGGAGTAGAGTGGAGTAGATAAGACATTAAAATATAACAAAATGAATTTTCCAACAGAAACCGAGTTGGGAGTTTCCGTATACCTTTTCCAGATTACGTATCCTAAACAATTTTAATATTAATTTTTTTTAAATTCTTTTTTAACTATTTTAATTCTAGGCATAAATTCGGCTTGTAAATTTACGCCTTAGAAGTGTCATACTGCTTTATCCACAGGTGGCTCCATCTCGGGACAATAGGAATAATTACATTCAGAGCAACAGTAATAGATCTGGCAAAAGGAAGAGAAATTTCATTTTACTGTCTCACTCCTAGTGACAAAAATGATCATACTAATTGTCATGCTATCGTAATTGTGTGAAGTACACACTGCTAAAAATATAACACCACACTGCCCTGAAAAATAAACTGTACTGTAATTGTACAAAGGACTGATGGGCCCAAAATGACAGTATTTAGTATTAATAGTGACCAAATGATGCAAGGAAGCAATCATATTACAGCATAAACCATAAAGTCACCCATTTGGTTTATCCAACCCTTCTAATACTTTTCCCGAAGTCTGTCTTAAATATAGTTTAAGGAGTTGGGAAACTGAATAAAATGAGGCTTCCAAAGCTGTATGCAATATTCAAGATGCAGCTGAACCAGTGACAACGTGATAATTACTTTCTTGTCTATTTTGGCAAAATTCCGGTATGTCATTGGCAGAACCTCATGAGCTGTCCTAGCAACCGTCGGCACTGTTCAGTCTTCTCATGTTGCACTGTACAATTACCCCTAGGTCTTTTTCGTTCTCCACCACTTTGCATTTGGTGCCACCCAAATGGTATGTTCTGGGATTATTGCTACAAAAACGAATCTTGCATTTATCGATGTTCAACTTCAATTCCCAGTTTTCACTCCATCTGCCTGGTTTATCCAGGTCTTGTTAGAGTAGCATACCCTGATTACTGTCATTAAACCACCCCACTCTCCTTTGTATCACCTGCAAACTTAGAAATTAAGCTTAACATGCCTACATCAGTATCGTTAATAAATATTAAAACAGTAAGAGGGCTAATACCGAATCCAGCGGACTCCACTAGTAACATTAGTACATGAAGAGCAGTGTCCATTAATCTCTCATTTAGCATGCGGCTCGGAATGTATAGTGTTCCATGTCAAGCAGTACACCACACCGGTTGGAAAAGGCCCGGGTTCGAATCCCGTATGACGCGAGGAACGTTAATAGCCTTTTTTCACCCCGTGGCTGAGTTAGTCGGTCTCAGGCGTAGATAGCAAGGTTTTTTTTTCCCCAGAAAATTAAGGTTTTTCATCAACAAACAGACAAATCGCCCACAGAACACACGCAATTAACAGACATAAGATACAGCACAGCAGATTAATTTAATTATTCGGGTGGCCTAAATATAATAGGTTTTTTTTTTGTCAAGCAGTACGAGAGAAAAAAAAAATCACCCCACCCCTCTCATAAACTGAGACCTAAGGCATCCCTATCTACTGGAACTGGCTCACCTTCCCGTGGTGTGGACGAGTATCTGGAAGCAGCCTTCCTGGCGATCGCTGCTTCTAGGTAGCCAAGAGGTCATCACAACATACATAAAATACACAAACATCACACTACTCCAAGTCTGGTCTAATTTATAGAGTCTGTTAAAACCTACAGTAATACGAAGCGGATTTGAACTAACTTTCTAGGAGCCGCCCTAACAATAACACATGTCCACATGTTAAGCAGTATTCGGTGCAGCTTGACATGGAACATTGTACTGTATATTCCGACTCTACGTTTGTGTACCTTGTTGCGTCCCCCAACTCCGCGTTCTTGTACTGGGTTATGTCATATATGAACTCTGTAAAGGCGAGTTAGTGTGTTCTGCTATGTTGGTTTGTTGTTCATCTGGCTTCTTACCCGGAGGCCCATGGAAACACCACAGTTCATCATATTGCCCGTCCAGTGGCACGTTACTCGGTGTTACTTTTCTTCCGAACAGTTGTTCTCTCTGTACAAATCGCAAATCTGTCCTACCATGGTCCCACATCTGGGGCGGTGCCCCAAAACCTCCCTTAAATTAATGGTGTAAATTATATTAAACCGATCTGGTTAGTACCTAATCTACGTTGTACATTATTATTAACAAGTCACTGATTATTTTTTGCTAAACTGAATATTCTTGGAATCGTAGAAAGATGCAACTGTACGTGTTGTGATCTGGAAACGTTTTTAATTGTTTGGAATATGCTGATTTACTGAATAATATTGATGATGTTAACTCGTCTGGTGGATGGGATTAAGCCATTACTTATTAAAACTAGGGAAAATTTTATTGCCTTTCAAAATTTTTCAAATTCAGTTTCCGTGAGAAGATATACTTTTGCAGTTGGAGAGTTAGATTGAATAATTGATTAATTGGTGGACTGTACCCTCTTCTTTACATGAAACAGTATGTTATTTTTTATATAGGAACAGAGAAAATTCTTTGCAGAGGTGGACAGGATGTTGATACTCTGTTTCCTTCATGGATGGGTGTCCGCTTCTGCTCCTGCCAACGCAGTTGGCAAGAAACCTTAGTTGTTTTCATGGAGCCTGCTGGCCCAGCTCGTTGTGCTGTAGCTGAGATTATCATGCACAGTATAGTTGATTTGTCATGTGATAATTGAATTGATTGATGATATACAATGTTTCATGTATATAAGAATATTGTTAATATTTGTATACTGTACCATGTCTATATGTATGGCGGATTTGCCAGATTTTTTGGCTAGGGGCGTTTTATAAATGAAAAAAAAAAAAAAATAAAATAAAATAAAATAAATAAATAAATAAATGTCCCAAAATTTCTCTCAGGCTTCTAGATTCCATTCAAAGGAGGGCAGTTAGGTTAATTAAGGACTATCTCTAACAGTCTCTCTATTCTCTGCTCATAGACGTTCTGTTTTTGCTGCATGCCTTTTCTACATTTACATTTATTTACACACACAATTCTATATACATTCTCAAGATTTATATACATCCATTTATATATACATGATACAAGATTTATATACAATTTACATACATTCTCACATATATATCCATTCGCGACATGTATACAGAAAGTGTATTTGTAAGTTATTAGCGGCTTCCAGGGTTCCCCTATATCCGCCGTTTGTTAGGCTTTTTGCCAAGTTGCCGGCTTAGAAAAGAACTTAAAAGAGCATCAAAATTTCACATATATTTAACACAAAAAAAAAAAAAAAAAAAATTTCTTTAAATTTTTTAAGTTTTTTGAATTTTGAGAAGAAAAAAAAAAAAAAAAAAATTGCATCTGATAGATGAAATATGTAATTAGGTGTGCATTAGTGTTGTGTTTGCGTTGTGTGTTAGCCGGCACCTGGCATTTAGCAGTAGGGGGCTGTGGCAGGTTTGTGTCACAGCCCCTCACTCCCATCCCTAGCCACATGGAGGCAGCCAGGATCTACTTTATCTTAAGAGGACACGGACTGATCCGGTCCTGTGGTTAAGTTTTTGGACGTCTGATGTCCCATCAAGTTAATCCTGTGTGGCCGGGTAATGCATCAGGGAAGGTCCCCTCAGAATTACCAGGGCACACTTTTTTGGTTTTATTTCCCCTTAGATATGAAATAAAATAAAATAAAATAAATAAAACAATTAGTATTAGTATTAGTAACGGCCGCATGGTGCAAGAAAGCCTATGGCTTATGCTGCACCAGCCAAAAAAAAAAAAAAAAAATTAAAAAAAATAAATCCGAACAAAACAATGATAAAAACAAAAAAATAAAAATAAATAACTAAATAATAATAATTAATAAAATAAAAAATAAATAAAAAGGAAATTAAACCTATCATCCTATGTGCTTCCCTTACCCGAAAGTACTATCCAGATGACCTTTGAATTTCCCCAAACTGTCGGCCTCTACCACCCATGAAGGCAACTTATTCCAGTAATTTATAACTCGCTGGCTAAAATAGAACTTCCTGCAATCCAATCTAAACATTTCCCCCCGTAACTTGAATTTATGTCCCCTAGTTCTAGCATCATTTATAATCTTGAAAATTTTGTCCTCATTCATTTTACTGATGCCTCTCAGAGCCTTAAACACCTCAATCAAATCTCCTCTAAGGTGTCTAGTTTCCAAACTCTGCAACCCACATATTCGAAGTCTTTCTTCATAAGGACGCCCTTTTGCCGATCTCACCAGGCGAGTTACCCTTCTTTGCACCCTTTCAAGAAGCTCGATGTCTTTCTTCAGGTGCGATCTCCATACTTGAACACAGTATTCCAAGTGTGGTCTAACATAAGCCTTATATAATGGGATTATCACGTCCCTATCTCTACTTGCAAAAGTTCGATAGATCATTGATAGGACACCATGGGCCTTCCTTGCAACCTGTTTACAATGCTCAGAGAATTTCATGTCTGACCGTATCGTAACACCCAAGTCCCTTTCCTCCAGTACTGGCTTTAGCTGAACTCCACCAAGTGAATAAGTTTTTTTGGGATTACTGTTTCCCAGGTGTAATACCTTACACTTTGTTGGATTAAAGCACAGCTGCCATTTTTCTGACCATTCCTGAAGTCTATCTAGGTCTCTCTGAAGAAGCTCAGCTTGACAGTGATCATTAACTACTCTCCCAATTTTAACATCATCTGCAAATTTAGACATCACGCCCTCTATCCCTTCATCAATGTCGTTTATGAAAATTAAAAACAACAGTGGTCCTAATACTGATCCTTGGGGAACCCCACTTCTTACATCAACCCAATCTGAGGAATAGCCATTTATCACAACCCTCTGCCTCCTGCCCTGAAGCCATCCTTCTATCCATCTAAGGATTTTCCCAGTGATTCCAACCTGTTCCAGCTTATAAAGCAACCGCTCATGTGGGACTGAGTCAAAAGCTTTGCTGAAATCTAAATAAACAATGTCGAAATTATTCCCTAAATCCAGCTCGTGAGTGACCCTTTCGAAATAGCGAACCAGATTTGTTAAACATGATTTTCCCTTTACGAAACCATGCTGAGTATCCTTGAGAATTTCAATTCGATCCAAATGATCCTGAATTCCACCCTTGATCATTGCCTCCATGATTTTCCCTACTACTGAAGTCAGACTGACAGGTCGATAATTTCCAACTTCACTTTTAGAGCCACCCTTATATATGGGAGATACATTTGCACTTTTCCAATCCAAGGGAATCTCCCCAGAGTCTAATGATGCTCGCATAATTAGCCTCAATGGTTCAATGCACTCGCTTGCCGCCTCTCTTAAGATTATACTTTAATCTTATAATTAAAATAAAATAAAGTAAAATAAAATAAATACAACAATTACAATAAAGTAAAGTAAAATAAAATAAGATAATTAAAATAAATAAAATAAAGTAAAATATATTAAAATAAAATAAATAAAATAAAATAAATTAAACTATAATAATATAAGGACTATCATTTACTTTTCGATATCCCTATACCCCATCTCTCACAGGGCTCAGTCCTGGCCAAGAGTGGGAGGGATGTACTATTCCATCTCTTGCAGGGCTCAATCCTGACCAAGAGTGGGAATGATGTGATCAGTTCATATTGGTACGCAATCTGGCATGGTAGTGTCCATTTCTTCTTGTCTTTCTTTTTCCCCTCTCTTCCATTTTCCTTCTTCTTCTTTCTTCCCTTCTTCCCTCCTTCTTCCCTCTCTTTTCTTTCCTCCTGGATATGCCCTTGTGTGTACCTTTTCCTATACACTAGATATTCCTTTGGCTCAGGCACTGGCAGATTCATCTGGTCTTGTTAAGCCTGGCACTTGTGATTTATGGTACATACAAAGTTTATGACCATTGTTATGGTTCTCTGAGATGTTAGGATTGTAGGTAACATCAACATGCTTTGTTCTCATTGGCACATAACCTCTTGTGGGTGAGAGTGCTGTAATGCCTGGAACTACCTATACTTTCTTGTTGTGCCTTAGGCTTAGTAAAGACCGGGTTAACTGGCCTTTGTGTGTCTTTATATTACTTAACTACTTATAGTAAAAGCACTGTGTTGCCTGGAACACGTACACTGGGAGTGTGGTTCAATACCATGCCCCTTGATTTTATTTTTGTTGTCTTCCATATCACGATCAATATTTCTGGTTCATGTTTTACTGTTGTGATCTAATAGGTACACACCATTACCTGTACTCACTTGTTGTGCCTTAGGCTTAGGCAATGTCAGGGTTAGTTGGTCTTATTGTGCCCAAGACTGTTAATTTATGGCACATGCAAAATTTATGGCCTTTGGTATGATTATCTGTGATAACTGAACTGTAGTCTACCTGCTTTGTTCCCAATGACTCTTAATTGCTTGTAGGGTGAGTATACTATGATGTCTTAAGCATGGGCACTGGGTATGTTGTTCAGTGTTATGCCCCTTGGTATTAGTCTTTTCTTTCCCTTTTCCTCTTGTTCTTCTTCTTTCCCTTTCCCTCCTTTCCCCTTCTCTTCCCTTCTTCCTCTTTTCTCCTTCTCTTCCCCTTCCCTTCTTCTTTGTTGTTGTTCATGTCTCAATCTTTGCTTGTTGTCCATGTCATACTATTGTGACCTGGGAATTTCACCCCATTACCTCTGCTCACTTGATGTGCCTTTGGCTTTGGCAATGTTAGGGTTAACTGGCCTTATTGTGCCTGGTACTGTTGATGTGAGGTACAAAGTTTTTGGTCCTTGGTGTAATTTGTGATGTCAGTGTTGCAGTCAACCTGCTTTGTTCTCATTGGCACTTAACTGCTTGCAGGGTGAGATGTCTGAGGCATGGGCACTGGGAATGTGATTCAGTGACCTGCCCTTTGATTTTATTCAGTCTCTCTTCTTCCCCTTTTCCTTCTACTCTCTTTCCTTCCCTTTCCTCCCTTCTTGTTGTCTTCTATGCCTCAATCATTCCTTCTTGTTCTTGCAGTGCTACTGTGATCTGGGACAAATATTCACTACTTCCTATACCTACCAGATGAGCCTTGGGCCCAGGCACTGGCAGGGTTAACTGGTCTTAGTGAGCTTGGCACTAATAGTTTGTGGTTCATACTGTGAACTAGGACACTTATTCACTACTACCATGATCTAGGACAATTATTCACTGCTACCTATACCTACCAGATGTGCCCTAGGCCCAGGCACTGACAGGGTTAACTGGTCTGAGTGAGCCTGGTACTGATAATTTGTGGTACATATAAGGTTTATGACCGTTGTTGAGGTTCCCTAAGAAGGTACTTCGATGGGCACTGTTCTTCTGAATTTGTTTCTTTAATTTCCGCTCTCTTTCAAAGCAGTCCGAACACGTGCCGCAACCAGCCAACATCCTTTTACTGTCCAACTTCAAACTCACAGAACCAACTTTCCAATTCTTCCTCATTTATTCATTCACCTTCCGTTTTCTGGAACAACCCTTCTTCATACGTATTTACCGAAAATTACAATCTACAGAAGTTAAAGTCTAACGTCAACAAATAACTTCTCAATCTCCAACCCATGCATGGTACCAGTACTATAGGTTCTAATACTTCTCTTGTTTGGAATTTTCATAAAAAAAAACAAAAAACGTGGAGCCGGGCCAGGAAAGTAATTATCAGGTCTCTGGCAGGCGAACCCAGGGGTCGCCATGGGCTTTCTAGGGTGCCCTATGTGGAGCTGATGGCCATCTGGCGAAAAGAGGTACTGCTGTGGGCCTCAAAAATGCCGAAATCCTACACTTGATCCTAAAGGCCGGTATCAGCAATTCACGCTAAGCTGAAATAAGACAGCGTGGCGTCAGCTGTTCTGTTCGCGAGAGGTTTTTGTATCTGTTACCATAGACCCACGATCCGTTGATTGTGGGTCTATGGTAGGGGGCTCTGTCCCCAAAATCCCCGGGGTCACAGCTGGACTAGGGTCGTTAGGCCAATCCCACACTGGTCTCAAGTGTCAGCAATAAAGAAAATTCCACACAATGATAAAGCAGGGTGTCAGTAATCTAATTCGGTTTGTGCTGTGGTGTGATGTTGGATTTTGTGCAAAATCTCACACTGGCCTAGGCCTGTAACCCACAATACCACTTAGGTGTGATATCAGCAGTCAATTCCATGTTTGTTTGGGACAGGAATAGACACTTGTCATGTCAGGGAAAAGGTCAAATCTTGTAAGGTGTTAGATCAGAGCTGTACCTGATTTATTGAGCTATGAAGGTATCTTATCTAAAGTTAATAACTAAGTTATAATCTTTCCGTAGGGAACCAATTTTCGTAATCAGAATTTCTCTATGATTTTCATAGTTTTAGGAGTCATATAGTATACGTGCCAAATCTTCATTGGCGCCGCAGGAGCGGTCAGTATCTTCTGACTGTAGAAGACTGTAGGAAAGGAAGTAGTATAGTGTCACTTGTCATGCGGCACCGGCGGGGGGGGGGGGTTCTCAACGCGTAGTATACTCTGTGTCTCAGTACAAGACTGAAGGCCACAGAATGTAAGTTTATTGTATTGGTCTGTTGTTCATCCGCGCATTTAGCCGCGGGGCCCTTAGTGGGATTCGCCGTTGCCCGTCCAGCACCTCGGCGGGTTGGCCCGGCGTAGGGTATAGATAAAATCTCTGGTTTGGAGAAAAAGTTAAGATAAATCCGGAGATGGATGATAGGAAGGCTTTCACCATGAAAACGGAAGTCAAAGGAACAGAGGGGGCATCCCATGTGGGGTGACTGTTAAGAACAGGAAATGATTTAGGGTGGTAGGGCTAACCAGGCCAAAATTTGGGAATGGGAGGTGCGGGGTGATGGTAGGTGTTAAGGAGAGGTGAAGTCAAAGGGTTAGGGTGCCCTATTGGGGGGAGGGGAGGGAGAGGATCGCCGCTATGTTTACCGGTGCATTTGAGAAAATCCCACACTGGCCAGACCAGCTGCAACCAGCGTCAGCAAATCTCACACCATTCTGCGTGCCCCACGGTGTCAGCAAGTAGGGTTTCCTGTGTAGGTTGCCTCACTGCCGGAGTGAAGTTTGGGGGGGTGGGAGACACTGTCAGTAAAACACACTGCATTAACATTCACTCATCTATCATTCTTACAGATACATAAAGCATATATATATATATATATATTTTTTTTTTTTTTTTTTTTATATACCTATACATTCACGGGGGACAACTCGGAAAGGACAATGTGCATAGTGTTAGGGAGTGTGGCGCCTCTGGTGGTTTCCACTTCTGCACGGTATGGCGACAAGAAGTGTTGTCTGCTATTCGCTGGCTTGTCTCCGTCGGAGTCGCCTGAGTTTCCTGGAAAGGACAGTGTATATATGTTTGGGGTCAGGTGGCACCGGTGGTTCCCCACACTTGCGCCATACGAACTCTTGTAAAGAAATACAGTAGCACTGTAAAAATCAGAAAAAAGCGTGTGTGTGTGTGTGTGTGTGTGTGTGTGTGTGTGTGTGTGTGTGTGTGAGAGAGAGAGAGAGAGAGAGAGAGAAAATAGTGTTGGGTTCTGGCTTCTGGCCGAGGACCCCCGATTGGACCCCCACGTTTGCCCGTACACACCGCTAGGAGGTAAACCAGGCTGCTTGCCCATTATTCTCTGGCTGGTCTCCGACGGGGACATAGTCAACGATAGTCGTATTAGGAGGAGTCTCTTGTCGACTCAGAGGTTTGCCCTTCTTGCGGTGACACCAGCCTGGCCTGCAGAACTGTGTATAATTACTTCTGCAACCAATTCACCAAACCTAGCCAACATAATAGCTCCCACCAACAAAGAAACCTCAAGAAACCAACAACAATTCAAATCCAAACTCTCCAGACTAAAACAAATGGACAGGATGTTCCCCAATGCATCCCTTCACCTCATAAATTATCACAACATTGATTGTAAGAGGTTGCTCAACTCTGAAGCCTACAGGAGTCTCATATCCAAACAAATTATGAAAAATACAAACAGCTGTCTGCCTGCAACCCAGTAACTACATCCGAGAGCCAAATGTGATGTTCTTCAATATATATTTTTGATAATTATAATTCATATTCGTTATTAATGTATATATAGAATATGCTATGTATTTTTTTATATATATATTTGTCTCCTTTGTACTGAGTTTATGCCCCTAGCCCAGTGCTGTGATGGGCTTGCTGTAGTTGCAATAAATGAATATTTATTTATAATGATGCTCTGCAAGTTGTGGCAGGTCGGGAACCTGTAGATCTATTAGTTGCGAGGAGAACACTGACGTATGCCGTAAAGAATATAGAAATAAAGATTTTGGGAATGAGATCTTGCCGAAATGAAGGATATACAGTAGACAAGATCTTTTTAGATCTTGGGATTACATATATTACAAAAGGAAGTTAAGGCGATATGGTAAGAGCGATGGGACGGTTTTGCATTAAGTAGTATCACTTATGCCTTTTTGCCTGGAGTAAGTACTGCCAAGAAAATAGGAAAGAAGTGGCCAAGTTTAGGCGTACTTGCGATGATGCTGGTAACCAGGCATGGTATGAGAAAACAATTCGTTACGTTAGAGGTAGAGGATGATACAATGTGTCAATCTGGGCAACTGAAAGGTGTTGACCATGGGCTAAGGCACTGATCTCGATATTTGGATTTAAGAAATCAAATGATAAGTAAAATTGGCACCGACTCGTACACCTGCAGCGAATTATTTTTAAATAGGGACTGCGAAAGGCCTTTTTTGGAGTTTGCTGATGCAGCATATAGGAGGAGGAGAATGCGCAAATATTGTAAATATTTTTATAGAATTAAGTTAGTTTATGGAGAAGGAGGAATTGCAAATAGTGTATACGGTGTTTAGAAAGTTTACAGTTTTATTGTATTCTGAATTGATAAGTTTAAATTTGAAACGTTTAGAAACTTTATTTTTATACTTTTTGAATTGAGTTTTAGTTTTATGTTGATATTATCTGTATAAAAAAGTTTTATAGTTTGAGATTTTATAATTTAATTTTATGATTAACAAGAACAACAATGATAGATATAAAAAGATATATAAATGCTTAGTTTCAAGTTGAGTTAAAGAATATTGTAAGGTAGTAGATTTTCGCCTCCACGGGGCATGGCTGTAACGTAAAACCTGACTAGTCAATTGGAGACACGGCTAAGGATCAGTTTGAGATGGAAATTTCTGTAAAAAAGTTGTAAAGCGCAGATGAGCTTTGGCTCAGGAACGCGTAGGCTGGTGAGAGTTTTAGTGATGATGATGGTAATGATCTCCTTCAGGCTCGCCTGAGCTTCCTGGACAGAAAGCAGGGTATATGGGGAGTACAGTGTACACAGAAGAGGGAAGGGGACAGGTAGAAGTAAGGAGGATAGGGGAAGGCATCCTCCAAGTAAAGCAATGAGGCCATGGGTTCTATCAGGCGAAAGGGGAAATTGTGATACCCCGATTGGGGGGGAGGAAAAGACACAAAGCAAGAGAGCTACGTATTGGTCTCTTTTGGCGATTCAGTTGGCTTATGTGCCATTGAGTCCCACCTGTCTAATAGCTAGGTTAACATGTACCTGCCGTAGGCTGGGTAAGTCCGGAGTCAGTCCGTATCCACTCCACTAATAGTAGGTCTAGTCCACAAAATGGGCAAGTCCAGGAATAGTACTGTATGTAACATTTCATTAAAATATATAAAATCTTTTTTTACTACAAACTTAGTTTTTGACTTTAATCCATCCTCCCTTAAAATTGGTGGATGTTGCAGCAATATGCCATATTTGGATTCAGCAACGTCAAATCTACAAGAATCACCCTGAATTTTAACAGGGGGCGAAAAAAACGTTTTTTTTTCCCGACCAGTGTTATTTTTTAACCACCTGCATTTATTTTTAGCCATTCGCGTTTTAAAATTTGAAATATTTAAAATTTTTCACTTAATATCGAATTAAGAATAAAGCACGGAAAACAAATTTCTCGACATAAGTACATTATCACAAGTAAAAAATCTGCATTATTTATAGCATTACGAATAAAATAGGTTTTGTTTAGGATCCTATATTCTAGTAAGTAATCATAAAATATAAGGAGGAACACTTAAAAGAACTGCGAGCGACGAAATTTGTTTTGTGCGGAACTTACCTCTGAATGTTTTGAAGTTAAAAATTCTCGTCAGTGAATATGCTATTCATTTTTCTTGTAAATTTCCGTTATTAGGAAATTGTCGTAATTACCTGGACACCTAGGAACACTTTCTAACCATTATCAAGGAAAAACACTTAAACCTTATATGAATTAATCACTAAACGAAGACTATGATCGCCTTTGTAATGACATCAGCAACAAAACCTAATCATTTGTTAGGCTTCATTATTCAGAGGGTGCTAGCTACCCACGAAAGCAGGACACAATGAAAATTAACTAGTTCCTAAAATAAACATGTCTTAATAATAAGTACAGTCATGGATGTTCCTTTCAAAGCAAGGTTGAACTGTAAATTTAATTAATATCAATATTTAAATTTAAGTATTTTTATCATTTATAGTTAATAGTATATAAAAACTACATTACCAAAAATAAAACGTAATGATAGTTTATTTACAAGTGATGATTATATTTCCTATTTTTTAAAATATTTTTTGTAATATTACATGCATTATATATTTTTTATATTTAATACTTTATTGTTATTTAATTATTTAAAGACATATTGGTTAGTGCAGTCGCATCATTTTTATATGTAGTAAACTACCAAGGTAGATGATGAATTGGCTTCGTTTTAATTATAACTCATATTGTGAATGCCTTCATATCGAGTTGCCATGAAATCGCACTATCTCGAATAAGTAACGCTTCAATTGAGAAGACTATTGTTATTTATTCTTATACCGGCACCGTTTCAAGACTTTTTTGGCCTCTCTTTTGTGAGTGGGCAGGTACCCTGGTGTTGCAATAGTGACAACCCAGTTATGAAGTACAACTCCACAATATGAGAAGATGCCTGATGGTGTGCAATAGTTTAGACTAAGAGACATTTGGTTAGTAAATGCCTTCGTAGTCTAAGGCTGTAGCCAAAAAGATGTCTTTTAGTCTAAATTATTTAAAGACTTAATTGAGAAAAAGAAAAAAAGTGGTGCAATTACAGGCTACTGCGTGAACGGTTTTCATACGATAACTATAAGTAAATATATAATAAAACCACTGACGGATATGATTTGGAAAGGCCGAAAAATAGTTGGCAAGGAGAACTAAGAATGGGGAAACAAGTTAGTTAATGTATGCAGTGTGTTACATTTCAGGTACATTCCATTTTTTCTTAAATGACATTTTCATTTTCTGTGATTAATAGGAATGAGAAGTAAATATAGTTATCTCCTTATCAATTAATTACTAAGATAGCTTTGTAGAACACAAACTCCATAGGTTTACATTCTATAAACTTGGGTCATTTAGTTTAATTAAAACTATAATATTTATTAGTCCCCTTTCGTATTATTTTTTTACGTCCCTTTTCTCTCTATGTACCTCATCACAAGCGACAGTCTCGCATAACAAAACACGCTAAGCGTGCACGGACTGTCTGAAGCTAACAATACTGCGTTAAAACTTCGCAGAATTTATCCATCCGGATAATTTCTACAAAGATAAGCTTTACGGAAAGAAAACCCTAGAGAACTGTTGCCAGCTGATGAATCTGTGAAGGACACTTTCGCTTGATCAGTGAATGCCTTTCTACAAACAATTTGTATAACTTCGGAGTATGTATATACATTTCAAATGCCGGCATGTATTTTACATGTAACCTGTTGTATATGTGGTACCTGGAATCTCAGATTCAAAATAACATGCCCTCTTGCCACATAGCTATCCTGGCGTGGTCTACATTTGTAGATAAATAAACAGATAATAATAATAACTACATTGAATCTGTAATTTTTTTTTCGTACAAATTTTGGAAAAAATAAATAATAATTGCCGGATTTCTGTTTGTCCGAATATGTGAATGGGGGGGGGGGAGAAAAAAATTGGGAGTAAATTCAGTAAGTCTCTTGCATGGTCACAGTGGATAATCGACAATTCAACAGAAATGACGACCGAGTTGAACAGGTATTTTGCAACTGTCGTTACTACTGAATCCACATGCCAGTGGAGGTAGTGAATCCTCGTTGAACAGTTGTAAAATAAGTGACAATGATATCGGAGAAGCGCCTACTGAAAAGTCCCTGGGGCTGAGAAAGTGTAAATCGACAGATGGTATACTGTACATCCAGTTATGCTAAAAAGGTGGAAAATCGGGTATTCAACCAATCAGCAATGTTAATGGAATCGTTGTATTCAGGGATTATTCCCCTAAACTGGAGAAGTGCCAATATCTCCGAGATCCATAATGGAAGAGCTAAAGAAGTGATGGGTACGTATAGACCAATGAAGGTGGGTTAATTATGTGGGTGATTAAATTTATCTTGATAGAAATTACCCACGAAGGCATGAGCTCGATAATAAATTTACCAGTGAGTTTGGCTTCTGTGATTGAAGATAAGATATAGAATATATGGTTAAAGATACAGTACGGACCATCTGGACAAGAAAAGTATCTTAAATAGATCTCAGCGTAGCGCGTGATAGGGTGAATCTTGTCTCAAATTACTCTGATGAGGTTACAAAGCAGTTTTATGAAAGAAATAACTGACATTATATATCTGGATGTCAATAAAGCATTTGATCGGCTTCTCATGACAGGTTATTCTATCAATTAGACAACAGGGATTATCCATCCGTGGATTAGGGTTGGTCGAAGAAGATGGTCATAAATGAGTATTTTTTTCAGAGTGGAATGGAGTAATTAGCGATTTCCCTCAGGGACCAGTACTCCGACCTCCCTTCTTTATCTTCCTAAATATTGATGAGAGAATACAGAACAAGCTGTCGAAGTTTACTTAATGATGACTTGAAGGGTGGCTACCGATCAGAATCAGGCTATGCTGCTTCCAGAGACCGACTGCTAGTATGGGCTTAAAAATTGCAACTAAATTTTAATGCCTCCAAATGCACTTGGTGAACAGAAACCCAAGAGTAGTTTATAGATTGGAATAGGAAATTAAAGGATGAGAACAGTTTTGGGATTACGATACAGAAAGGCGCGATATTCAACATGCAGCGTAAATAGACGGCAAGATGAATACAATGCATGGTATTCTGTCTATGATTTACAGGAATTTTGCAAGTAGATAGGAGGTCGTTGTCCTTGTCCCTCTCTATAAGATGATGGTGCGATCACACTTGGAATATTGTATCCAGATCTAGAGAGAGAGAGAGAGAGAGAGAGAGAGAGAGAGAGAGAGAGAGAGAGAGAGAGAGAGAGAGAGAGAGAGAGAGAGAGAGAGAGAGAGAGAGAGAGCGCGAACGCGAGAGAGCGAGCATCTAAATAAAGATATAGAAGTTCTGAAGAATGGCGAATAGATTGGCGAAGAGCGCTAAGCTTTATCTTTATGAGAAGCGGCTTAGAAGATATGGCCTGAATTTAGCTATTAAATATCTTAGGGATATTTGGCTAAAATGCACAAGTCCCTGAATGGGGTTTAGTAAATTGAATGAAGGAGGAACATTCTCACTGGTAAGTGGAACAATAACCAGAGACCGCAAACCTAAAATTATAGGGAATAACAGTCGACTTGATCTTATGAATTTTACTTTTGGGCATCGTGTCTGTGGAACATTGGAATAAGTTGCTTGTAAGAGTTTGGCAAAATTCAAGGAAGAATTCGATAGGTGCTTTGTAACTGGGAATAACAAAGTCTATTATTTATTTTTAGCCGTTGCTTAGTATAAGTTCGCTTCCTTGCATCACTATGTCATTTTCATACTATCTTAAATTTATAAAAATTTTGTTTTTCATTTATTATTACAAAAGACGCATTTTTAAATTTACATGGGTAATATCATGAACATGTGCTGACTATTCTGGACGTATTATTATTGCTCTTATATTATTTCTCCCTGACTGAGGGTTCCATCCCGTGACGGGTATTGCTACCAAGTACACAGGGTGGTGGTTGTTATGTCTGGTGTTACTGTTGGTCGAGAAACTCTTTGACTACTCAAGGTGTTCACGATTGCGACCTTCTGGAGTTCCTTATAGATGTTCTCTGGGAGACCTATTGCTGCTAGGCTGTTATGCAGGGTCTTTGGCACCATTCCGATGGTTGACACAATGATCGGGATGGTTGTTACTTGTTGCATATGCCGCATCTCTTTGATCTCCTATCTTAGGTTCCTGTACTTCCTGATTTTTTTTTTTTTTTCGTGCGTTTTATGGAGGTTGCCAGTGTTCGGCACCGCTGTGTCAATTAGTTAGGTAGCCTTCATGTCGACAAGGGCTATGTCCGGTCTGTTGTGCGGGATTGTCTTGTCCGTTATTATGGTGCGGTTAGAGTACAGCTTGTGTGTTGGGGTTGTAAGATGTGAATCTTACAAATATTGAGAGTTAGTTTATGGGAAAGTTTTTTGTGGTTTGTGAATAAAATTTTCTTTGATATGGAAAGAGAAATTTTTGACATTAAAGGATGCATATATGGCAAGAATACTGGATTTAGAAATAAGCGATTATAGATGTGTAAATTGAAGAGAAATGGAAGAGAAAGTAACATATAAATGTAAATGCGTGGGAAAAGGGGGAGAACTGACAGTAAAAAAATGCAGCGGCCCGTACTAGGGAAGGAGTGGTCATTAGCGAATGGGCGGAAAAAGAGTTATTAGAAGCAGAAAAACGAGACAGTGAAATGCGGGTGATTAAGAAACGTTTGATGGCCTGATGAGCTAGCGTTCGGGTCGGAAAAGACCATGTCACTGTGGTGACTTTTTGGTAAGTTGTTTGTGCTGCCCTGAGAACTAGACAAGAAAATTACGGGAACAAGGCTTGGTTTGCACACGAGGTAAAAGGCTTATGGTAAATTTTTAACAAATAGAAAAGAGGGAAAGTTAGGAGAATTCTTGGGATTGGTGGAGAGTCCTGTGGGAGGAGGGGTTCAAACGATGGAGAAAAAGTTGGGGGTCGTCAGTGTGAAGAGAAGAGAGAAGTGGCTAAAAGAGTGATCGTGGAGACAGAGTGAAAAAAGTAAGTCAGGCAGTGCAGAAATGTAGGGAGTGCAAAAAAAGGACCCTAGACAGCAAGGGGAAAATAGTCAAGAATAGCATGAAAAGGGAAGTTTAAGTATGATAAGCAAAAAAGTTATGAAAGACGGTTAAGTGAACCAGGAAAAGTAACGACCTCTTGGAGACGGATACATATAAAGGAGGAGTTGTGTATTCAGATAGGAAGTCCAGGTGATCAAGGATGCCAGACCTAAGCAGCCAAGAGTTCGGGAAAATTATCTGAAGCAGAGTCAGGAGGAAGCAAATGAAGGAAACCAGAAAGGAAAGCCCAAGATGAGAGCCTGGAGAGCCTAAGATGAAAGCCTGAAACCTCCCTGGAGAAGAAGAGAAAGAAGTAGGTGAGCGATATATTACGTATATTCTAAGTTAACAAGTAGGACTATTAGTAAAATAGTAGGGTAATTAATGAAAAGGGTAGCACTAGGATAAAGAAAGATTCTGAATATGCTTTAAATGATAGGTAATTAAGTTATATGAGCAACTCTGAATATAGTGCTTTAATTGATGAAGGTTTATGTACAATTGGTTTATCTGAATGATTAGTAACGAGGAGGGAAATTAGGTTACTGAAGATTGGTCGACAAGTATATTGTAACAGTTGAGTGAGAACAAAGAGTTGAAGGATGAATGCGGCATATTTGATTATTAATGTTAAAATGAAGATTGATGCAATAAAGCATCTCGGAATGGGAAAAGCATACCAAAGGAACTTCGTGAGGTACAGAAATGATGAAGGAAACAACTCCGACACAACGGAAACAAAACGCTACAGAGGGACTTTATTCAGAAATGGCAACATAGCACTGGCTGCCATGATACAGATGCATCACTGCCAAAGATGGGACAAAGGGAAGAGGTGGTCCTCGGTAGGAGATATGGCCACCCCTAATGTCGATGCAGGCTTTGCACTGCCTGTCCATACTTAGAACGATGTTGTTGATAAGTTCTTGCAGTAACATGGTCCATTCCTCTGTCAGCGCCATTTTCAGCTTGTGAGCATTTTCTGGTGGTGTGGACGTGCCGCTAGGCGTCTTCCCAGAGCGTCCCATATGTGTTCGATGGGATTTAGTTGGAGGAACGGGCAGGCCAATCCATACGAACAATGCCCTCTCTTTCCAAAAGCATATGACAGCTGCAGTGCGATGGAGTGTGGCGTTATCATCCATAAACACGAACTCGGAGCCAATGGCACCTCGGAACAGACGCACATGGGGAAAGATTACCTCAGTACAGTAGTAGCGCACCGGTTACATGAGGTATATTGGGGGTCTAGCGGCTCCTGGGATTTCTCCCATCTCCGCGAATGTTCTGTGTATCGGTGACAGTACCCTGTCAAAGCCAGAGATTTAGAAGTGTGTGGGTCATGAGTAGTGTTATATGTTGTGCCCATTGTTTATCCGGCTTATTGGCCGCCAGGCCCCTAATGGGACCCGACGTTGCCCATACCTCGCCACGTGGAGGCTAGCCGGGTGTTACCATTAAGTCAATTGTACTCTGGCAGGTCCTGCCACTTACTTTCCTGGGATTTTAGTGGCTAGGACCTAAAATAAAATTGGAACAACCGCGGTTGATTTTAGTTCACTTACATTAAAGCGCTAATATGGGGTTTGACGCTGAAGGCCTGTTTCTGAAGTGTCTAAAAGGTTGGGCGAAATTTTTTTGGTGTATTTTAAATTTGTACGTGAGGGGCTATACACTGTGCAAGAGAAAGTGCTGGGAGGGGAGAGTGTGAAGGCTGGGGGTGAAATAGGAAGAAGAGGGTCGATAGGGTAGGTGACCCCCAATTATTCAGTGAGGCATGCCCATGCCCCACCAGAGGGAAGGAATGGTATAGTAGGGAAGAGAGGAGACAGCAAGCCGTCACCTCCCTTCCCTGCCGGGTGTGGAGTAAAGGAATTGCACTGCACAAGAGAGTGCAGAGCCTTGAGCCAATATGGCTCCGTCAAGGCAGCAACTTGGAGTTTCTCTATCTTCGTCGGTCTTCTCTGTCATCGGTAGCCTTTAGTATCCAGATTTGTCCTCAGCTATGAACACTGGTCAGGTCCGTTGTTAGTGTGTTATCAGTGGCTGTGGTTCTCTTCATCATATGAAGGTTCGCTTCTCTATGGGGTTATTCTTGCTGGTTTTAGATGATTAGTAGTGAGCAGGTTCCTGAGGGAGGTTCTCCTTGAGTCCTCTCCATGCGTGTTCTGTGTCTCTTTTTATTTATTTATTTTATTTTTTATTTTTATCTTCTTCTTCTGTAGATGGCTATCAGTGTTTTACGCCTACCAAATAGTTTTTGGGCATATTCCTTTAGCTCCCTGTATTCCTCTAGTGAGTCCAATAGATGTAATTCCAAGTTCTTGGGGAGGTAGTGTATTGCAGTGATCAGTCTGCACCTGAGGTCCTCATAATGGTGCAATCGTACATATTTGTAATGTACTCCCAGTACTCAAGTCCCCACAGGCACAGCTCGGATCCACCTCAATCCCCAGCGCTGTCAGCTTGGCTTTAAAGGCCCATTGACCAGTCAGTAAATAGGTGGTGTTATAAGCCAGGTTGAAACCAAGTTGGGGGACTGGGGTACATCCTTTCGATGTTCGGAATGAATTTCCTGGCGATATTTCCCTTATTTGAGTTGGCCCAGCGCTCCTGCCAAACTTGCATCAGGTGTTTTTGCAGTCTTGTCTTTTCAATTTTTTGTGGGCGCACCGGTTACAGTGCCACTTTCCAGTATCTGGAGTTGTGTACTTCCATCCAAGATAACGCCGCCTCCGCAGACCAGGGCCGCTGCGACCCTATGTGCCGCCAGTAAGCGAAATGAAATTTGCCGCCCCAAAATATTTCGATTAAAAAATAAAATGAGGCGTAAATAATTATTATTAATTTATTGAAAAAGAAAAGAATTACAACAAATCTCACATATATAATCAAACAACAAATAAAAATAACAAAATCATTCAGAAATTCTGGAAATAAACTTTAAATTCTCAAATCATAGTACTGTAATCGTACTCTATCGCAATAATAAAATAAAAGGAAAATTATAGAGTTAAAAATTACACAAATTTGTTTCTTTGCTTTAACAGATGCGAATTTATTAATTATTTCATTTATGTTTATTTGTTCCTAATGATAATTTTCTGTTGAAATTATTGAGTCGTTGTTGAGACATTGTCAATCGTAAATAATTTTTGAATAATCCGTTCACATGAGGCAACTGAAACTGGTAAAGTCAGAAAGGGTATTAACATTAGTTGTGGCATATGAGGTCAGAAAGCAAGCTTATACAGCATCAACCAAAAAAAAGCGGGGGGGGGGGTAACCATTTCCCATTCACCTCTCATTCCGCTCCAAACGTTTGTCCAGTTCTTCCTTGAATTTATTTAAGCTATCAATTTCCACGACGACAGATGGAAGTCTGTTCCAGCAATCAACCGCCCGCTGGCTAAATGCAAATTTCCGAACATCTATTCTACAACTGTCTTTCCTCAATTTGAATCTATGCGCGCTCAGGTTCATAATCTGAGCAAGAGGAAGAATCTCATCAGAACTGAGCCTGCTCAACCCATTCAAGGCCTTATACACCTCAATCCGATCACCTCGCAGGCGTCTAGTATCCTGACGCTACAATTTGCAGAATATAAGCCTTTCTTGGTAAGATCACCCCTTTGTTCCCCTCATTTGCATAAATTCTTAATGCAATTGCTACACTTGGAAAAGTATCTTTAAACTTGTTTTTAAAAATATATTGTAACACTTCAAATGGAGTAATATTGTCTTTAATATAAATTTGAAGTACTCTTTTCTTCAGTAATGCTAAACCATCAATATCAGACTCATTACGTTCAATGTCACTTAATTTAATATGTAAACCTTGCAAATTTTTTTAAGAAATCGTTATATGACCATTTTTTTTAAATTCAGAAATATTATAAAATATTTTAAATATTTCTATATGTTCTTTCATATTTCTAAACCTTTCAGTTAACGAGAAAGTGGTTGTGTCCATAATTTGAAAGAAAAAATTAATTTTGAAAATTTGCTGCGGATCCTGAATAGCTTCCTCTCTACCTTCATAATCGAAATGACGTATTTTTAATCTTTTCCTTACAGTGCTTACTTCTGGAAACTAAGCGGCAATGCCAGTGATAGTAACCATATTATTAGGCGAATCAAGAATTTTTTGGGATGCTTCCTCTGTTCTATTTTTTTGAAATTATTCCGTGATTTCCCATTGGTAGTAAGGCAAGGATGTTCCATGTCCCCCGCAGAAGCAATGATGAATCAATTTAAAGAAGAGCTGAAAGGAAGTGTAAATATAGGAGGGGAGAAGATAAAGATAATAAGATGACTAGATATTGATTGCTAATAATGAAGAATTACAGAGCTCCTTGCTCTGTATAAGTAATAAAGGAGTAAAATATGAAAGATTAACAGCAATCAAACCAAGGTAATGTTAATTTCAAAGAGGCCAGGAAGGAGCAACGTAATATTAGATGGAATAATATTGCAACAGGTCGACAGATACTTGGGAAGTATAATGAGAGAAAATAGAAAAAGTCTGGAAGAAATAAAAACAATTGCAATGGGCAAAGAGACATTTAGTAATAGAAAAGAACTATTGAGAAGAAATTTCAAGAAGGAATTAAGAAAGCAAATGGTGAAAACATTAATATGGGCTGTTGTACTTTATGGCTCCGAGACACGGACACTGGGAAAGAGGAGATTAGATGCCTAGAAGCTTTCGAGATGTGAGTGTAGAGGAGAAGAATGGAAAGGGTGAATTGGGTAGAAAGAGTGAGTAATGAGATTTTGAGGAAAGTAGAAGAGAGAACGTTAGTAAAGAATTAAGGAGACAAAATAACATATACTGGATATGTATTGAGAAGAGAATGCATGTAGAGGAAAGGGACTGAGGGAAGATGTGTGGGAAGAGAACTGTTGGGAGGAGGAGAATTGGAATGATGGATCGGATGATAAGAGGAAATTATGCAGGAATTAAAAGTATAGCACAAGATAAAGAAGCATCGCGCCAATGGAGCTATGAACCTGCCTGAGGGCAGAGAACTGGAAGAAAAAGGTTTTATAACTGCAAAATATAAATATGAAACACAGATCCAGATAAGCAACTTAACATGCCTGCAATTTCATGTACTGTATTTATCTCAAATGAATTATTTGCCTGCCATGTTGAATACTGGTAAATGATGGAAGTCGCGTTGATCATCTGATTGTATAAAAGCAATCAGATGACTATCACGACTTCTGGGTATGTGGGACAGGCGGTTGGTTAGGTTTTAAGAGTAACGCTAAGTTGCAGAATGATAATCCCTTTGGTTCTTAATTCGTGCTTAGCAGCAGCACTAATTGACTCAATTGCCCGAAGGCCAGAGGTTATGCGTTTCCAGTCAAGTCTCGTAATCTGTTCGTTAAATGGAAATTTTCTTCGTTCGACTGAAACTATTATAAATGTAATTTACCCAGAGGAATTTGAAAAAAAAAAAAAAATCGCTAAATAGAAAATTTCTCTATAAAGAAGTTCGTTAAACCGAGGTCCGACTTGTATATGTCCAAAAAAATTTTGGCGCCGAACTGCCCGCCCGTCAGCGACGCTTACCTCGCCTACCTACTTGTGGTGGCTCTGCCCCAGACGAGAACGCCTCGACCGCCATATTGATCCCTTTCAGTGATGTTTGAGGGGTAATACCGTGTTAAGATTCTTTATTAAGATATTTGACACCCCTGGACACTTCAAGAGACAACTGAAATTGCTAACCTCATCCATTACCTGAACCTTAAAATTGACTCATCTTGCAAGTTTTAAGACTCTGATTCTGTAATGTGTGTGAAGGAATATCAGTGCTCAACCTTTCTGCTACCTGCTCGCTTAAATCTGACTGATCCCTCCTCTTTTCATTTATTTGTTTTTATCTATAGATTACAATTTACTGTTTTGTTTTCTTTATGTACATTCTTGGGAAATTTTATATTGCTGTTTTTGTAACTATTAATAATAATAATACTGGACTACCAGCCTGATGGACCCGTGTTCGAGTGCCGCCTTGACGGAAGCGAACGCGACTCCGTCACAGTGCCGCCTTGACGGAAGCGAACGCGACTCCGTCACGCTGGGAGACCGGTATAATAATAGTAATAAAAATTAATAAAATAAATAAACATCGTGAAAGTTGCTCCAAGGACCTACCCCAAGGTGGGAGTGCAGCTAAGGCAGATTGTGACGCCATCTGGCCTCACTCGCAAGAACTACCACTGGACATAAGCCGAAGCTAAACAGGTCCACCTCCATAGATGGATGATGTCGCAGAGAAATATTAATCATACTGCATCGAGTGTGGCGCAGGATAAAGTCACTCGCGTTCAAGCCTTAAGCAGAGGGGTCGTTCGAAAAATCAGAGACGGTCTCCCGAGGAAGACAATGGAGCGAGTGGCGCTGTCCCCCGTATGGCTACAACAAGAGAAGGGCAAGACCATCCAGCCCTACCAACTGGAAGTGCTTCCTGCGCAACTGCGCTAGTGATCACCCAGGAAGGGAGAAAACGCCAACGCATGAAGTGGAGCATCGAAATGAATACGTACATCATGAAATGATGTACGTATTCATTTCGTACATACATACGAAATAACGAAGCTGGAGACACCAGACATAACAACCACACTGTGTACTTGGTAGCAATACCCGTCAAGAGGTGGAACCCCCGATCAGGGAGAAAAAATATGAGTAATAATAATAATAAGGCCATAAGGAAGATAGACAAACGGTATAATCCCACTCAACCTAAGCGAGGAGTCCACCCCCATCCAGGCGCCTCCGTAGCCAGGTGGGAAGGAGCAGCAGTGCGTAGCACACGCTTCTTGATTAGACCGGGGTTCAAGCCCGTCACCACCAAATACGGAGGATGCGGAAAGGTCAGGGAATGACCACCGCATATCCCGGAGCAATATGGCCTTAGTTGCTAATGCTCCTAAAAACTAAATAACAAACAAACAAACCCCCATCCAGTAGATACAAACGAAGCTAGAAAGATGTGCAGATAAGACACTCCATGGCAGACACTACAATGATCTTCATCAAGATCATATAGATACAACTGCTTCCAATGCATGGCTCACGAGCGGGACGCTCTACCCAAAGACTAAAGGATTTATCCTCGCCATTCAACACTAGGAACTATAGAAAATTCATCGCAAAGGAGCCCGGAATGTCAGATGACACATGTCAGCAATGCCACCTGGCCTCAGAAACGATCCAACACATCACCGCGGGATGCAAGGTGATCACCCAGACTGAGTAGACTCATAGACACGACCAGGTAGCCAGGATAATACATCAGAAGCTAGCTAGGAAATACCAGTTAGTCCAAGAATAAGAAAGTGTACCGTACTACAAGTACGAACCCCAGGCAATACTAGAGCTGTACTGGGACCGCGCCATAATAACGGATAGGACAATCCCGCACTACAGACTGGACATAACCCTTGAGGACAAGAAGGAAAAGGCTACCTATCTGATTGAAATAGCGGCACCCAACACTGGTAACCTGCAGAAAACCCATGGGGAAAAAAAATCAGTAAGTACGCGAACCTAAGACAGGAGATCAAAGAGATGTGGCATATGCAACAAGTAACGACCATCCCGATCATTGTGTCAACCATCGGTATGGTGCCAAAGACCCTGCATAACAGCATAGCAGCAAATAGGTCTCCCAGCAAACACCAAGGAATTCCATAAAGTCTCAATCCTTGAACACCTGTAGGATAGTCAGAGTTCCTCGACCAAAAATAACACCAGAAATAACAACAACAACCCTGTGTATTTGGTAGTAATATCCGTCACGAGGTGGAACCCCCAGTCAGGGAGAAATAATATAATAATAATGTGAGGGGACGATCCGGTAATCTGTGTATGACACACATGCAGATTATTGGATATTATTTTTATGAATAATATCGAATTATTGTTCCAAAAATATTCAATAGTCAAATTTTTACATTTGACTGTTGGATATTATTTAGCATTAGCATAACTTCCCATTTCACTGATCCACTCGTTCCAAATGTTTGTCTAGTTCTGCCTTGAATTTATTTAAGCTATCAACTTCCACCACAACAGATGGAAGTTTGTTCAAGCAATCAACTACACGCTGGCTGAAGGCAAACTTCCGCACAGTTATTCTACAACTGTCTTTCTTCATTTTGAATCTATGCCCCCCTAAGGTTTGTAATCTGAGCAAGAGGAAGAATCCCATCAGCATCGAGCCTGCTCAATCTATTCAAGGCCTTATACAACACAATCAGGTCGTCTCGCAGGTGCCTAGTTTCCAGAAGCTGCAATTTACAGAACTTAAGCCTTTCTTCATAAGAGCACCTCTTTGTTCCCTTCACCAGTCTTGTTACCCTTCTCTGTACTCGTTCTAGCAACTCTACATCCTTCCTAAAATGAGGCTTCCAGACCTGTATATAGTACTCAAGGTGTGTCTCCTGACCATTGCCTTTGTACAAGAGGATAACCACCTTATTCCTGCACGCAATATTCCTGTATATCATTGACAAGACCCCATGACTTACTCTGGCAGCCTATCTGCACTGCTCAGAGAACTTCATATCTGACTGCCCAAATACTCCCAGGTCTCATTCGTTCTCCACTACCCTGAGTGTAACACCACCCAGTTGGTACATTTCTCTGGGGTTACTTTTACTCATATGCAGTTCTTTACATTTGTCAATGTTAAACTTCAGTTGCCACTTCTCAGCCCATCTGCCCGACTTTTCCAGATCCTGTTGCAGCAGCATACTGTAATCGCTGTTATTATCAACTCTGCCAACCTTTGTATCATCTGCAAACTTTGACATTAAGCATGTTATACCTTCATCAATATCATTGATAAATATTCAAAACAACATCGGGCCCAACACCGAACCCTGAGGAACATCACTTTACCACGTAGAGCAGTATCCACTGATTACAACTCTGTCTTCTCCCACTTAACCATCCTTTTATCCATTGTAGCAACTTACCCTTAATACCATTCTGCTCTCCAATTGGTACAGTAGTCTTTCATGTGCAACAGTATCAATAGCTTTCCTGAAATCCAAGTATATGATATCATAATTATTTTTGGCATCCAGTTCCATTTAGAGTGTTTTCTTCCAAAGGATTCTATAATATTAAAAAAATATATATTATTATGAAGAACTATAATCTATCAGAAAAGTCAGTAAACTTCTTCCTTCGGAGGATATGCAGCTGCCGTAATTATAATTATGAGAGAATTTGCTTAGTTTTTTCGTTCTTCACCACAGTCTTACATTGCTGACTTTAAACACATTTTATAAACCATTTATCAGTAATTTTAAGATCATAAGATGGCGCACCAGTACTCTGACGTGTTTCTTTTTGTTTAGGCTTCTTAGTCAGCTGCACGTCTCTTCGACTGGACTGCAAGTGATTTGCGATAATTTGCCTGGTTTAGTAAGACGACAGAGATATTTATGCGAGAGATATCCAGACGTTATGCTGAGCATAATTAGAGGAATCAGACTTAGCATACTGGAGTGTCAACAACAATTTCGAAATCAGCGTTGGAACTGTTCTACGGTCGAGCGAGATGTAACAATTTTTGGAAAAGGAATGCTCAAGAGTAAGAGTTCCTCTCACTGATTAATCTCCTGCCAAATTCTTGATTCATTTCATTTACATGCAATTATTCTCATATCCAGCGGTGTGCTGCCAATCAATGAGCTCGCTATATCATCGGGCTCACTAATGTTGGTCTTGCTCTACTTTCCCATATTCCACACAAGGAAGATGGCCGTTTCTTTAATTGCGCAACTACAATAGCTGGCCACCGGCACGGAATTATGTTCGTTGGTTGAGGAGCTTTGAAAGTGTCGTTGTTTGTCGGTAACACGTGGGATTAACAGTTTATAAAGCATAATTAGCGGTCTTACGCACTGTTCGATGAACCATTCAAAATCTTAAAACTGGCTTGCGCGAGTCTGACCGAGCTCCTGGCGGCACACCCCTGCTCGTATCTATGAAATACAGTACACCGAAGATTATCCGGGATGGGGGGGGGGGAAGGAAGGATGTAAAGTAAATTTATTCAGTTAATCTAAACCCTAGATAATCTGCAAAAGGAAAGAAACAACTCGTAAATGTGATGGGGAAAAAAATGTAAATGCGGGGAAAAAAACCAGATGTAAATTTATTTACATATATATATAATTACAGTTAGTGTGTGTGTGTGTGTGTGTATATATATATATAAAATAATAATAATAATAATAATAATAATAATTATTATATATATATATATATATATATATATATATATATATATATAATAATAATAATTATTATTATTATTATTATTATATATATACACACACCACTACTCTATTCATATTTAGTAAAAATATGCTACGGCGTAAGAAACTTTGGCAAAACCCACATTATTTTTTTTGAAAAAAAGTAAAACAGTTGAAGTTTCTCTTAGTTTTATTTCTTGCAAATGATAAAGCGTAAATTGCGAAACATCATCATGTCAACAAGCGCGGCGTCCCTTTATTGTTCCATGTAATCGAGTGGAGCCTCATTAGAATTAACAGTTAAGCACCTTTGTCATATTTATTGATGAGCTTAAATTTCTTTTCAGTAGGACAAAAACAATGTTCCTTTTCACATGGATTCACACATTCAATATAAAAAATGTCGGGAAAGGATGTTAAAATTTCTATATAAATAGTAAAACCGAAGGTTTACTGAAATATGTAAGCCTTCGTGAGTCTTATGACGCAGAAAGCAGTGGGATGAGGTTTCTGAGAAATTCAACAGTCTTGTCTACAAGAACATTACAAAATATAAACAAACACCTGTAATGAATTTCTTTTTGACTTGACTTAGGGTTCCGGGGGCCCTAGACGCCGGTTATTCAGCAATCCAGATAATCGAGAGAGTACTGCAAGTTATTCGAAGCCCGATCAAAGGCTGTTCATATCTCCCATAAAAGTTACTGTAAATTGCGAGTAAAGTTTATATTCATAGTTCTCTATCTGTGTCTTCTTCTCAATTAAAATAAATATGATTTGTATGGGGATAATACACAGATAGAAAACCATGCAATCGGTGGACCTTATTTAACGCTCTTTTTATTTTAATTATTCCGGAATTGGTTGCTGGCTTTGTTTAGGCATAAATTCGACCATGCTCATTGAATAAGCGAAAATATTAACCCGAATAAAGTACACTTTGAAAGATAAAATACCATATTAAAACTAAAGAAATAGTGGGCATAAGTATTTTCACACACAGATTGTACAAATAAAAATGAAAGTGGATCAGTTTTACTACAGCAAGCAAATAAAATTTCATAGACAACTCAGTACGTTGATGATTAAAAACCATCTGATATCATGATGGAAAAGTCATCTTGGGCAGATTGAAATATTATTACAAGGAAATGTCATGTTGGCAACGCATAATTAACCAAGATGCACTTAACATTAGGTGCCTCCGTAGCCAGGTGGGAAGGAGCAGCAGCAGTGCTTACACACGCTTCTTGATTAGACCGGGGTTCGAGCCCGTCACCACCAAATACGGAGAATGCGGAAAGGTCAGGGAATGACCACCGCATATCCCGGAGCAATATGGCCTTAGTTGCTAATGCTCCTAAACAAAAAAACTTAACATTAAGAAAGAAAACTGCAAAAGGGGACTAAAAGGATGTAGGAAAATTCGCGTGAAAGTAAATAAGAAAAGACTGACTGCTAGAATTTGATTTAAAGTACATGGGAAACGCTTCGACGACAACATAATTTTCTGACATTCGCTCATTGGCCGAATGAACCTGTCAGTCAACCACTTTGACGTATGTTTGTTTTATTGGCTGTTGCGCGTATTCGTCGATCAACCACTATCAGGGATCCCAGAATTTTCAAAATAGAGTGGCTAAGGCTAAGTACGTTAAAAGGAATTAAAGCATTGTTCAGAGGTATCATTAAGATTTAATCATCATATAGCAATAAAAAGGCCACCTTATTTTGATCATAAGGGGAGGGCTAATACCTCTCCTCTTATGATCAAAACCTTTAGCTCCTACCTGGAACTGCCCCTGACCACTATACCATTCTAGTAAATTCAACCAAACTGTACACTCACAGTGAGTGTAAATAGTGGCATAGTGTTTTGTGGAAGGCGCCTCCGGTGGTTTTTCACATCTGCGCCATTATACTTTGTGGAGAAGCACAGAACCTCTGAAAGCCAAAAAAAGTGTAATGTCTGGTTTGAGTCAGAGTAGCGTTATGTTCTGTTGTGTCTCTGACTTCTTGGCCGCATGGCCCCTAGTGGGACCCTACGTTGCCCGCTACCACCACTGAGAGGTGACCCAGGCTGCCCATTTTACTCCGGTTGGCCTCTGCCAGAGTCGCCTGAGCTTCCTGACAGAGACAAAAAAAAAGTTTGGAAGAATGAGTAAGGCAATAGCGGAGAAAGGTGGGTTAGAATGTAGTTAAAAAGAGCAGGCCACAGCGAAGGGGGACTGTTGGAGATGGGAAGAGTGGGGAAGGGGGCTGGCCCCAGGGGTAGAAAGTCATGGGAGACAGATGCTCCCACAGGTCAGTATCAATCCTGACCCCAGAAGAGGTTAGCATGACGTCATATAAATTCCACGACGGAGAGTTCGTCGTCAGCAGATCCTACTCGGGAGCGACGGCCCGAGTTTTGCATTGTGCCAAGGTTTGCACTTAAATCCCACCTGGATGAGAAGGAAGGGAATGGGGACCCATCGAGTAATGACTTGGAGAAGCAGGCTGAAACATTATAGGTGATTGGGAGCTGGATGTTGGATGGTTTGTGGAGGAGTTGATGCCAGGATAAGGCGTCTTTGCTCGAAGAGAGAAGTAGCAAATGTGGGAAATGCTGTGAAAGCATGTTTGGAATTGATTAATGCACTAACAGATTGCATAGTAGTCGGGTTAAAATCTGTGAGTAGTCGTTGTCGGAGGTCAAGATAAATGGTGCAAGAAGAGATTAAGTGTTCCCAGTATTCAGTTTCTTCACAGAAACATTCAGGTCACGCAGCTTTTTCTTGATGGAGCAAATGTGGAAAAAGCTGTGAAAACATGTTTGGAATTGATTAATGCACTAATAGGTTGCATAGTAGTCAGGATATCTGTGAGTAGTCGTTGCGAAGGTCAAGATAAATGGTGCAAGAAGAGATTAAGTGTTCCCAGTATTCAGTTTCTTCACAGAAACACAGAAACATTGATCATCTTCAGAAAGACCCAGGTCACGCAGCTTTTACTTGATGGAGCCATGTCTAGTTAAGAGATATGAGGTCTCTAGGTTTGATGTAAACCATTTAAGGCACTTCTTATCAATGGAAGAAACCAAGGGAAGAAAGTTCCTGGTAATATGACCCTTGTCCACAGTTGACGAAAGAGTGCCAGACGGAGACGAGTTCGGCCCAAATGCGTTTTCTCTCTGCTTTTATGTCGGTGTCAACCTGTGTTTGTATACCAAGGAAGGGGGCAGCTTGATTCTTGCGAACACAGTAAATTGAACCCTGCACAGTGAGTGTAAATGTGTACGAGAGCTTATAGGTAAAAATGCCTGTATTTTTAACCGATTTTTAGCCAATAACACATAGGGGATATATTGTATTTCCTCGCAGACTAAAAACGGGAAAGTGAATGCTTGCTTATTATTAGATGAGGGAAGAAAAACAAAAAGAGAGAGAAAAACTGGAAATTCCTAAGTGAATTTGTTCAATAAAATTCATTGAAATACTTAAGCCAAACAGAAGTTCTTTTAATTCAGCTTCACAATATTTGATAAGTTCATTCGGCCTCGGTTATGGGATATCAGATAAGTATATCATCGAAATGTTTTCAGTATAATCTTAAATAAATTCTCTCAACTGACTTAATTTTGCATGACAAGCCTAGAAAACACAGGTTAAATTCTCAGTTCATTAGTAAAGTTAGCAGCCCACATTGTATTTTAAGTATGGAAGAGTCGTTAGCAGCCATGTATATGATTCTAAATCAAGACCAGAAAGAAAGAAAGAGACATTTTGTTTTAAAATGACAGTAGTAGTAGGGTTTAGGAACATCAGCGACTAAAACTATATGCTCTGTATATACTTCTCTGTAAATTGGGTGTGTTCTGTGGTCGATTTTCTGTTTGTTGGACAAAAAACCCGAGTTTTCGGGAGGGGGAAAACCATGCTACCTCGCTTGAGACCGACTAACTCAGCCACGTTGTGAAAAAGGTCCATTAAGAAATTTCTCACGTTATCGTCGGGGCTCTTTTCCACCCGGGTTGGAGAAGACGGCGATTCTACCAACTGTGTAGGAATTGTCTGGAAAATGGCACCAAAGTTTAATGCTTCTAAATGTAAGATTTTGCACCTAGGGAACAAAGTCCAGGAGTTACAAGATAGGGGAAGTGCAGTTAAAAGTGATCCAGGAAGAAAAGACTTAGGGATTACGATTCAGTCACACATGAAACTTTCCATGAAGTGTAAACAGGCGGCTAGTGGTTTTATTTATGATATACAGGACAGGACCTTTGCAAGTAGGAAGAAAGGATGTCATTATCTCTTTGTATAAGATAATAGCGACATCGCATTTACAATAGTAGTAGTAGTGGCATGTGATGCAAGAAAGCAAATGTATGAGCTTATGCAGCATCAGCCAAAAAAAAAAAAAAAAAAAAAATCACACCATTCCCTCCAAATGCCTGTCCAGTTCCTCCTTAAATTTATTCAACCTATCAACTTCCACAACGACAGATGGAAATTTGTTCCAGCAATTAACCACCCGCTGGCTAAAGGCAAATTTCCGCACATCTATTATACATCTGTCTTTTCTTAATTTGAATTTATGCCCCCTTAGGTTCGTAATCTGAACAAGTGGAAGGATCCCATCAGAATTTAGCGTGCTCAACCCATTCAAGGCCTTATATACCTCAATCAGATCACCGCGCAGGTGCCTAGTCTCCAGCCACTGCAATTTGCAGAACTTAAGCCTCTCTTGGTAAGAGGATCCCTTCATTCCCCTCACCAATCTTGTTGCCCTTCTCTGTACACGCTCAAGTAAATCTACATCCTTCCTAAAATGAAACCTCCAGACCTGTACGCAGTACTCAAGGCGTGGCCTGACCATTGCCTTATACAGAGGGATAATCACCTCCTTTTCCCTGCTAGCAAAATTCCTATATATCATTGACAAAACCCCATGACCTGCCCTGGCAGCCTGTCTACATTGCTCAGAGAACTTCATATCTGACTGCACAATTACTCCCAGGTCTTTTTCATTTTCTACCACCTTAAGTGTAGTACCACACAGTTGGTACGTTTCTCTGGGGTTACTTCTACCCATATGCAGTACTTTGCATTTGTCAAGGTTAAACTTCAGTTGCCACTTCTTAGCCCATCTACCCAAATTATCTAGATCCTGTTGCAGTAGCACACTGCCATTACTGTCATTAACAACCCTGCCAATCTTTGTATCATCTGCAAACTTCGACATTAAGCCTGATATACCTTCATCAATATCATTGATAAATATACAAAACAACAGTGGACCTAACACCGAACCCTGTGGGACTCCACTAATAACATTAGTCCAAGAAGAGCAGTACCCATTGATTACCACCCTCTGTCTTCTCCCACTTAACCATCCTTTTATCCATTGTAGCAACTTACCCTTAATACCATTCTGCTCCAATTTGTACAATAGTCTTCCATGCGCAACAGTGTCAAAAGCTTTCCTGAAATCCAAATATATGATATCAAAATTATTTTTTGCATCCAGTTCCTTTGTAACCACATCATAATATCCTATCAAATTTGTCAGACAAGACTTTCCCTTAACAAAGCCATGCTGTGTCCGAGCTATAACTGAAGTCTTGTCTAAATGATCCTGCAGTGCTTCTTTAACCAGCGACTCCATTATTTTACCCGGAACAGAAGTTAAACTAACTGGTCTGTAATTACTCGTGTCACCCTTCGATCCCCCTTTGTGAATTGGGGATACATTTTCACATCTCCAGTCCGTGGGAACCTCCCCTGAGTCCAAGGATGCTCTCATAATTATGGCTAAGGGTTTGCTTAGTTGCTTTGCCGCCTCCTTTAATATAACTGGATAGATCCCATCCACCCCAGGTGCTTTTCTTACGTTTAACTTCAACAATTTCTCTTCCACTTTGCTCTCAGTTATTACAAGATCATTAAGCACCCTGCTACAATTTGATAACCTTCTGCCATTTTCAAACCTTAATAACTCCTCATGTGTGAATGTAGATGCAAAATACTCATTCAGTTTGTTTGCTATCTGAGCAGGATCATCAACAGTCGAACCATCGATGTCAAGTGGACCAATCAGTTTCATCCCCTTCCTTTTAGAGTTTATATAAGTAAAGAAATCCTTGCTGTTTTTCTTAGCATCTTTTGCCAAGGATTTCTCGTAATCTGCCTTGCCTGCCAAACCTCCTTTGTGACTTGATTACAGATTAACTTATATCTGCCATAGGCTTCTGAGTCGCTTGATAATTTATATGCATCCCATGCATTTTTCTTCTCTGTTACGAGTCTCATTAGTTCATTTGACAACCATTTAGGCCTAAACCTTGAACAATATTTCTTAATAGGTATGAAACTTTTAGTAGCCTCCACGATTAATTCCTTGAATGCTTCCACGATTAATTCCTTGAATTTAAAAACTGTCGGAGACAGTTTTTAAATTCTGTTCTAGTCTGGAGATCACACTTAAAAGAAAGAAAAGACTTCTATAAAGGGTTCAGAGAAGGGCAACCAGATTGGTGAGGGATGCTAATCGATGCCCATATGAAGAACGGTTTAGAAAGTGCGGGCTGCAAAGCTTGGCAACTAGACATCTTAAGGAAGATCTGATAGAGGTATATAAGGCCCTTAAGGAATCAGTAAAATGACTGAGGTATGTATAATTTCACTGTTAGGAGAGAGAAGAACCGGGGAACACAATTACAAAATTTTGGGGAGTAAAACTCTGGAAGTATGTTGCAGATCATTGGATGAATTACTTGCAACAGTGGTCTAGGTTGATAGTTTGTGAAGTTCAAAGCGGAATTGGACAGACTTTTTGACGACAGTATGAATGATAGTTTTTTGTCAGTGTTTAGAGCATGGATCTTTGCGATATAAAGTGATGGGCAAATCTAGCTTCGCAGTTATTGGAAGATCTAGTCGTGGGAGGATAATCGCTTCCCGATTTTAAACCAGAGGCAAAGGGAGAAAAGCCCCTTCCGATTTTAAATCAGCACGACAGGGAATAATGGGGAAGGGATTTTCTCCCCTTTGCCGCTGGTTTTAAATCGGGAAACAAAATTACGAACGGGAATAGATAGCGAAACAGCACTCTTAACGCAAAATCATGATTAGTAGCCAACCATTGCGAAGCTAGATCTGCCCATCACTTGTTTTTGCAAACATCCATGGGTAAGAGCCTTGTTCTAAAGTCTATTTTGTTTTGGCAGATGCAGAATAATAGCTATTGGCTCTCCTAAGCATGTATTAAAACGCATTTCGTGTTTCAAAATAACTTTTTACAACGCAACAGTGGATTTGTTACTTAATCATGTTTTTTTGTGGGGGGGGGGTAAATAGCATTAACAAAAACACGCTCACTCCCAGTCAATGCCGGTTTTATTTGTTTATACCAGTGCATTGAACAGAAATAAAATGTTCTGCGTCATTTCCCCCGTCCTTTCACTTATGTTTAGTTTATCAATGAATGTTTACTATAATCATTAAAAGGTTCAGAAAACGTAAAGAAATACGAATTTGGCGTTTCTAATTGTTCTGCGAGACTGAATTTCCAGCATCCAGTGCATTATCTTCTTGATACTTTGATGTAGTTTATTCGTTTTTATCATTATTTTCCTTATAAAGGTAACAGTTCGCATATTTTTTTATTTTATTTTGAGAGGTTATTTCGAAAGTCATTGTCCGAATGTGATACAACACCCTCTGGGTTTATTTAAATATTTTATCAGTGGCACTATTTTTTTCTTCTTTCTCCCAAATAAAATTTTAGTTCTTTATATAAATTATTTAATTTATAGTTAATTTTGTTAATAGTTTTAAATAAATGCCGAAAACCTCCATTAATTAGATAGCAAGTTTATATCACTACGTGTGCTTCTACCGGAGTCTCACTGATTGCAAAATATATGAGATAACTCTGCAATAATTACTTTAATATAAATTAACAACTATGTAGATCACACCAGTTTCTAACTAGTCATTGACAAGACTATTACCATTACTGTATTTTATGGTGATTTATTCGAGCTACAGTCCACTCAAACGAGTATACTATTATACTTCTGCTTCACACATTCAGTTAACAGATATGTGGTTGTCATCCATATAATTTTAGTTCAAATCTGATGAAACATTTTTGATGCAACATTTATTTTAAAAAATTGTTTAACATGGGTTACTGGCTATTACAACTTGTTTTACAGTAGAGAATAACACTGTCCTTTTTTAATGATATGAAATTGTGATTTTTTAAAAATAATTTGATCATCTTCCGAGTTTTGCTCGAAGAAAATGTACTCACAGTTTTTGAAATCGGAACATTCAATGTCCCCAAAACGCAAAATATGATTAGACTCATCACGAGATTCAGAGAGTACCCCATCTTCATATTCTCACTGTATGCATCTGAACTGTTTTCAGTAATATATAGCACTTCGGTTATTGCTAGATGTATCCCGTGGTTATGCACCTGGTACAGTCTTATCAGCTCCTCCAGATAGCTACATACCTCCTCATTACCATGTAGTACAGACTCTTCCCCTTCCTCCCTCAATTCAGCCAGCATCATCCTCAGATGCTCCAACACCATTCGCTGTCCAAGTTCCTGTTCAATCCATGCAGCCTTCAATAAGATTTAAGGATCAGCATCAGAGCAATTTAAAGCCGGCCCCTTTCAAAATCGGACATGTGGTAGGCAATGGCACCACATTATCTGATGTCACAGAGACCATAACAAAACCAACTCCAAAAACTACAGTTAAAGGAAGACCTCCAACATGTCACACCCAAAAGTTCAGTGAACTTTTGGGTGTGACATTTTGCGATGCCGCTCGTATAGCACATGATCGATGCAGTTGAAGGAATTTGTTGGTGGCCACAACAGCTCCTCAGGGAACTATATGACTGGAAGAAGAAGAATCCCGTGGTTGTAAACATAACCGATGAATTGCCTCAAATAAACTTCCATTATTTGAAATTACAATACTTGCCCTGTTATAATGTCGTATATGATACAAATATACAATATACGACATTGCAATAGGGCAAGTGATATTTTTACTACTGCCAAAATATGAAGTGATATTTTGACTATTTCAAAATATCACTTGCAACCACTGTACAAAATTCAAGTGTTTTCTGTACAACAGCTATTTCCGAAAAATTTTCTTCTGATATTAACCAGACCTAGATTTCCAAGTACTTCGTTTATGTAATGCAAATTAATACTGCAGTTACATTTATTATGTCATTTAGTATGCGTGTCCGTTCATTGTGAAGTTAAATGTTTTATTTTCTTAAATAGAAATTGCTGCATTCATATGTAATATATAAGCAGAAATATATGCGCATGCGCAAAATTGAAATTTTATGCTCCTGATCATTGTTTGTACTGGAAAAATAAAAGAAACTATTAATTTTTTCATGTTTATATTTTATTGCTGTAACTTTTTTTCCATCTTCAGTAGAATTATTTTTTTTAAATAACATGTAAAGAGAAAGGTACTATTAAATATTTAATTTTCTTATTAAAAAATATATATTAAGATACAATAAAGTAGGGAAATCAATTAAGAAAAGCAGATATATTGGTATACTGCATGAAGAATTAAAAAAAAAAAAAAAATCCAAAAACGTTTTCCATAAAAAAAAAAACAATAAACAAGGTTGGTCACCTCGCAGGAGTAGCGCGACTCGATCGCACCAAAATGGGGAGGTACCACTGCCGGGCTAGAACTACTACTAATTTTTCAGTGATTTGTGTCGTTGTCATTCTTTTTTTCTTATTGATGAATTGTGGGGCGTAGATTTTTACAGCTTTTATCTTTATATTATTATATGTATTATCTATTCCTTCAATATCTTTCTTTAGTACCTTTGTTAACCTTTCCGTTTAAGTTTGTTCCACACCATTTTCCTTTGTATTAGTAACCACTGATTATCATTATCTTGGTGTTGTTCTCAGACAAGAGTTCCACACACTTAAGCCCATAATGCAACCCAACTGTTTAGGAATGCCAGAAGTTTATCAAACTGTACGTGGAGATAAATGATCTTGTAATAACTGAAAGGAAAGTGGAAGAGAAATTTCTGAAGTTAGAAAGGCACCTGGGGTGTATGGGATCTGTCCAGTTATATTAAAGGAGGCAGCAAAGTAGGTAAACAAATCCTTTATTATGAGAGCATCCTTGGATTCCTTGCATTATGAGAGCATCCTTGCATCTCCAACTAACGACGGGGATCAAAGAGTGACATGAGTAATTTCAGACCTGTTAGCTTAACTTCTGTTCCAGGAAAAATAATGGGTGACACTGGTTAAAGAAGTAATGCAAGACCATCTAGACAGAAATGCAGTTATACTTCGGTCACAGCATGGGTTTGTCGGGGGAGGGGGATCTTGTCTGACCAGTTTGATTGAATACTATGATACAAAAAATAAAATAATTCTGATATCATATACTTGGATTTAAGAAAAGCTTTTGACACCGCTGCACATAAAAGATTGCTGTACAAATTGGAGCAATGTGGTATTAAAGGCAGGTTGCTGCTCTGCTATGGATAAAAGGATAATTGAGTGGGAGAATGGTAATCAGTGGACTAATGCTATTAATGGAGTTCCACAGAGTTTGGTGCTGGGCCCATTGTTGTTGTTGTCTACATTTATTATTGATACTGATGAAGGTATACCAGGTTCAATATCTAAGTTCGCAGATGATAGGCAGGGTGGTTAATGACGATATGCTACTGAAACACAATCTAGAAAAATTAGGCAGTTGGGCTGAGAAATGGCATTTGAGGTTTAACATTGACAAATGCAAAGTACTGCATGGGTAGTAGTAATCCCAGATTAACGTACTAACTATGTAGTACTACTACACTCAGGGTAGTAATAAATGAAAAAAGATCTGGGGGTAATTGTGCATTCTGATATGAAGTCCTCAGAGCAGTGTTGCCAGGTCAGGTCATGGGGTTTCGCCAATGATATACAGGCATTTTGCTAGTAGATGAAGGAAGTGATTATCCCATTGTAAAAGGCAATGGTTAGGACACATCTTGAGTACTGCATACAGGTCTTGGAGGCTTCATTTAGGAAAGATGTAAGCCGACCGGGCTAGCCGGGTGGGTAAAGTGTCTGCCTGGCAACCCAAAGGTTGCGGGTTCGAATCTCGCCTCGGTCTTGGATCAAAGTACTGCAAAAACCTTGGGAGGTGCATTATGGCCACAGAAGCCAGTGCACCAACAACTACTAAAAAAAAAAAAAAAATGTAGAGCTCCCAGAACGGGTACAGAGAAGGGCAACGAGACTGGCGAGGGGAAACAAAGGGGAGCTATTATCAAGAAGGGCTTCAGTTCTGCAAATTGCAAGGCGTCTGGAGACTTAAAAACCTGCGAGATGAACTGATTGAGGTGCTTAAGGCTTTAAATGTATTGAGAAAACTCAGTGCTGATGGGATTCTTCTCTTGCTCAGATTATGCACATGAGAGAGCATAAATTCAAATGAGGAAAGGTGGTTGCAGAATAGATGTGCGGAAGATTGTCTTTAGCTAACGGGTGGTTGATTGCCGAAAATTCAAAGGAGGACTAGACAAACTTGAAGGGGATGGACAAGTGAAATGCGAAGGTTTGGTTATTTTTTCTTTTGCTAATGTTTTTTAAGCTTGCTTTCTTGCATCATTTCTTTTCCAATATTAATACTACTGCTAACACTAATTCTGACTATGATGAGAAGATTCAGGATCTAAAGTCATTTTCTTTATCTGAGCAAATTTGCATATATCTGATTGAGGCCGACACACAGTAGTCGTGGCGCATCATAGCTTTAGTCGCTTTTGCGCTAATAAAATCGAAATCAAACCAGCCGACACACAGAGTAGCATACCAAAATATTTATAGCGAAGGTAAAGAAAGCCTGCACGAGAAGCACGCAAAAGTTCGATGAAATTTCCCGGTAAAAGTACTTTGCCGTAACGGCATTTGTATTGTTGCTCGCCCAGTAAACACAGTGCGTGTTATCGGTCAAGAGTAGAAATTGAAACCCTCCCGAAGTGGAGGGATAACTTGGCCTTTTTTCTTTAGAATCACTGGTGGACTAGTGGATAAATTTCTTATTAAGAAAAAAAAAAAAAAAGGCAAAGGAAGCACACGAGAAGCGCGGCAAACTTCGAAAAAGTTTACCGGTGAAACTACGTTACAAACATTTTTTACGACGCCAGAACTTCCAATATGACTCTGTTCGTGATTCAATTAGTTAATTCAATTAGTGATTCTAAAGAAAAAAGGTCAGGTTACCCCCCCAACTTCTAGAGGGTTTCAAGCTCCCGTGAGATTCAACTTCTACTCCAGACCGATAATAACACCCACCGTCTCTTTACCAAGCGAGCAACAATACCAATGCCGTTACGGCAAAGTACTTTTACCGGTAAATTTCATCGAACTTCTGCATGCTTCTCGTGCAGGCTTTCTTTACCATAGCCATATTTATTACACGAGGCTATTTACATAAGTACATACATGTTAGAACACCACTAATAAATGATAATTCAACAAAACTGTAGCACAAACTAATAACAACAATACCTATTATTCAACCTTTTACGAGAAATATATTTCAATTTATGAAATTCAAATATACGTCTCAAGGAACACAATTATCGTTACAAACAACTATTTCTCCAATATAAAATTCAATTCTTGTAAGTTGTAACACCAACTTGCTAATATAAAATGCTCTCTAATCATATTTTCTTTCCGATGGACTGTCGTCTATATAATTGCTACTCAATTCACACTGCCTTTTCACAATTAATTCTTCTCCCTTTTAAATTCTTGACACTGCATTACTTCATACCTGTTATTCATAAATCTTTCGTTCAATTCAATCCTTTCTACTTACCTTAATAATGACATTTTCTCTGAATTTATCTTTACCATTACTTATTTCTTCCCTAACGTTCGCATTCCAGTACTGTAAGCATTAATCATATTAGTCTGTTCTGTCAAATTTTATCTCGGTTCTATTACAATATTACTTTTGTAAGTTATGAGGACTTGCATTTTTTTCCCCTTGTGGCGTCGTCTCTCTGCAGATCCGTCTCCCATCAAATACAAGAAAGGTTTTTATCAAGGAAGTTCTGAAGTATAGTCTAATTTTTAGCTTTTCAATTCACCATTTCCAAATCTAGCTAATGGAGATAGATCTTGCCTGAGCAAGAAATAAAAAGCTCTGGTCCATAACATGCAACCTTCGCAGTCCGCCAATGGAATGTTATATAAACGATTATGACCGTCGATTACAGCTAAAACTCTCTTTAACTACTTCACGAATATTTGGTGCCTCCGTAGCCAGGAGCAGTAGTGCGTAGCACACGCTTCTTGATTAGACCGGGGTTCGAGCCCGTGACCACCAAATACGGAGAATGCGGAAAGGTCAGAGAATGACCACCGCATATCCACGGAGCAATATGGCCTTAGTTGATAATGCTCCTAAAAACCCAACAACAACAACTTCACGAATAATAAACATGTTGATTCAGCGAGACCGGGAAGGATAGGTGTCTTTAAAACTTTACTTTTCACGTATTAATTACATATTTTCCTTGAAGACTTAAATTTCACACACTGATTTCCGCTCAGAAACTTGCATATTTTCTCTTTCGAATTTAATACTATTTCTCTGCCCATTGGAAAACTGTTATTTACAAAGTGGCTACCATTTCCTGTTTTTCTAAACTTTAAATTCTATGAGTATTCAAATTTCTTTGTTTAGAGCACACTTTCTCTACTGAAAGTCTTTATTCTTTTTTGTTTGAAATGCGTTTCCCACTCTGTACTCAAATAACCACGTTTGATATAAAAAGCTACCTGTTTTGAAAACACTCCCTTAAGAGCACTTTTATGTAAACCGCTGCCATAACATTTCAGATTTTTAACCGAAATTTTCACCTGTCGGCTTATATTATTATTAATATCATTTTATTTCCACATCAGTGGGCACCCCTGGAACAGCCTGGTTCGGCTAGAAGGGTGTACATTATGCAAATTCCAGTTGAATGCATTCATTGGAATTGCAAGAGATCAAAACAGATTGCAAAAACATAAGGTAAAAATCAATACATCAAATAATAAACAACAAAATAAATAAATAAATAACAAACAATAATAAACAGTGGTGAATCCAGGAAAGCCTTTGCAGGGAATTCTTTTCACAAAGCGCTTATTGTTCGTGTTTATAGAGTTCTTTCACTATGTCCTGTCTATAGCGCTTCGAGCTGCAGAAAGATGAAGCATCAATTCCCAGGAAGTTGTACATTCCGAACGTATTTGCCGGGAACACTGACCTAAGGTATTGCGCATTTTGCAGACAAAGTGTTGAACTGCACCGGGTTCTTTGTTGGGGTCCGCGGGTTTGCAGAAACATCCCAGATATCAGGAGAATACATTTGGCCGCATAGAAGTTGTGCCAAGGTGTGTAGATTCCTCTCTTTGACTATGGTTTCCCAGGGTTTCATGCCCAGGTTTGTATAGAGCACACTCCTTGAGATGGGGAAAGGGTAGCCCATCTCCCTGTTTAGCCATCTCAGGAGCCAATATTCAACCCCCAGGAATCTCTTCAGTTGAGTAGAGGAAGCTCCTGACCAGAGTACCGAAACGTAGAGCGGTACGGGTGTTAAATTTCTTCGGACGTATTCCAAGACGAACTCCCGAAGCCTAAGACCGACTAACTCCTGTCGGATTGCCCAGTACGCCGCAAGCGTTTTTAGTCTGGCCATCTTGAGGTGGTCTTTGAAAGTAAGCCCATCATCCTACTTCAACCCCAAGTCCGTGTGAGAGTGAACCTTTTTAATGGTGGTCCCATTTATTGTGAGCATAATTTCATTAATAGTCCTCCTTTTTGTGAAAGTCATCTGAGCTGCTTTTTGAGGATTCAGTTTAAGTCCCAGACGTCCTAGATAATCCTGGATCTCGAACAGTACTATCTAATTTTCATAGGCGACTGCCTCAGCTTTTGCTGGATCGTCGGATGTGACCAGCATCTTAAGATTATCAGTGTATGAAATGAAGTTTGGGTGCTTTGCAAGGAAGGGCTCTAGTGCTGCGGCGAAAAACCATCATGAGAGAACTCCCCCTTGTGGGATGCCGACAGAGGTCGTGGTGGTCATCTCCAATCTGTGGTCATATTCGATAAATATTTGTCTGTTGATGAGGAGTTGATAGAAGACAGTAAGAAGATTACCTTCGATTCTGAAATAATGCTTCAGAATTTTAACTAGCTCTGTTGTGCTGAGTATGTCGAAAGCTGCTTGTATGTCCAAGAATAAGATTTCAAGTTGTTTCTTTGAGTTAAGGGATTTTTGGATTTCACAGCTGGTCATTAATAGATTTGATAGCATAGAACTCCTAGGAATTAACAGTATGAAGATGCTCTGGACGCCCATTGAAGCAGTGATCGACTAAGGTGGACTGTATCGTTTTTTTCAAACACTTTTAGTAGTCCACAGGAAATAGATTGCTCTGTAGTCTCTGGGATCTTTTGGTTTATTAGTTTTAGGAACTGGTAAAGCGTGGTAGACATTCCATATTGTTTCGAGGATGCGGTTGAAGAGGTGATGTAACAGGTCAATCACAGAAACTGCATATTTTGAGAATAAAGATTGGAAATCCGTCAGGACCAACTGTAGATTTATTGGAAAGGCTGTTTACTGCTTTCATAATCAACTCCCTTGATACCTTAACATGCGCAAGCTCGGTCCTAGCGTTATCTGCGATGGTCGCTACAGGGACGGGCGGATGTTTTTCCTGGTCAGAGTCGAAGGTTGACTGTATCCACAGTTTGATCGTGTCTTCATCCATTTCCACCTGACGACCCCGTGTGGAAACGATACGCTTGGAATGCCTAAGTCTTCTCTAGATATATATACATATACGATGTGCCTCTTTCTGAGCACGCAGGAAATTCGCTCTTTGTTTGTCGTAAGCGATATGATCTAGCATGGAACCGGACTTTTTCCAGGTTCTGTAGGATTTTTGCTTTAGATTAAAAGAATCTTTCGTTTCGGAGTTGAACCACCACTTAGTGTTTGAGATTTTAATTGTCTTCGACGCACCAATGAGAGCAATGTGTCTCAATTCGTTAGAAATGGCATTAATTGCCTCTTCCACTAGTTTGAAGCAGAGGTTATTCCAATTAAATGCTTTGAGTTCAGTGAGGATAACATTTGGCCTGACTAGGTTGGTTGAAAACGTAGTTACTGTTTGTACCTGGTCCGCTGGTTTGGTCACAGCGACTGAGGTTGCAGGTGTCTGTGCAATTTCAAACACTGTAGGTGGCCCGACACGAATTTGGAGTTATAGCGTATGATTTGTATTTGTTCAAAATTGTGGTACACGCTGTCCAGGACTTGATTTCCTCTGGTCAGTGGTGTATTCAGTGGTATGAGCCCCCAGGTCCGCATGGTATCTTCCATTTCTTGCTTTGCATCCTTGTACTTTGGCAGAGGCAGGTTGAATTCTCCTAAAATGGTTGTTTGGATATTGGGGCATAAATGAGCAGACATCCATGAGATAAGATCCTCTCTGATTGATGAGGCGTGTCCTGGTGGGAGATATACAAGGCAGATTTGGATCCTTTTTTTCATTTTTGTTGAAAATTGCAGTGATTGCTTCATGAAAAGTATAGAAGATGGCAACATCACCTCCTCTCTTATCCTTTCTGGAGTTTGCAATGTATTGATAATGACTGGAGGAGAGGAGAAATCCAAGTTGTTTTCCCTCATCAACCCATGTTTCCGAGATGCATATGAAACAATGTCTTCCTGGAGGGGCAGGGTTTGCAAGGTATGTAGCTTGTTAGTAAGGCTCTTAACATTTTGTAGAAAAAAAATGTTAGTGTTGTTTGGGTTACATCCATTTGCATCATGTCAATTGATTGCAAATGGATGTAACCCAAATTGTTGTATACTAGGGGACTTGTGGTTGGTATCTTTTTTTGTTTCGATGAATAGCTTAATTAAGGCCCCTGTCGGCCATACTGCTGGGTTAATCACCTCGTGCAGATGTGCCCGAGGAAAAGACAGAACAAACGAGGAATATGATGGGTATTTTGTTTTAATGGCTCTAACATCTACCCTTACCCCAAGCTCTATGTCCAGGAACCTTTTTATAGCAGTGGCCGGGGTAGTAGGCGCCAGCCTAGTGATGAACAGCTCGGCCCGCGAAGTCACTGCTGTGATGTTGTAAGTTTGATACTTAATCCAATTTTAAAGTCCAAACTCGCCGTTCCGTCCTTTTTTCGGTTGTTTACTTTTATTGAAATCTAATCTTTCTTGAGTAATTTGAGATACCGTTTGTAGCCATATGTTCCCCATAGTTTTTGACATATATAAAAAATAATACTTGTAATACTAGCAGTCATACAAAACCTTATTATACTGGTAAAATTTCTGGCCTAAATAGGCTCTCTTATAAAATAACTACTAATATTTTTTTTTTACTTCCATCATTACTTGATGGTTCCGTCGTAAAAGACGACAAATAATCTCTGCCAATCACGCTGTCTCCTTGCCTGTTTTTGATTCATAGTTTAATTATTTTGGGAACTTTCACGTTTCTTTTCAATGGTAATTTTGTGCACCCCATCTATACGTCCATGCAACCACTTGTTAATGGTACTTTTACAGCTAATTAACAAAAACTAGTAGTCCAGTATGTACGAAGATACCTTATTCCGGTTGTTTTTATTAGGAAATTCCCTGTCATGGAGTACTGGGTCCTGAGATAGATTAATGGAGCTACCAACATTCCTTTTTTACCCCAAAAATCAGACCCCTTTGCAACACTCAACATCACCCCATGAAAATAGGCCAAACAGAAATATCGTCACCCTATCTCAACCTCTTTCGCATAAAATGGATGCACCATATGTATAGAAGTGTCCAGATCTAGCTCAGCCCAGGCGAGCTGTCAAAGACGGACAATGTCCGGTTCTCCAGCTAAAACACACCTGAATTTCCTGCAAGGTGTGTTTCCCACAAACACCTTGGGATACACTTAACCTCGACTATGAAAAACTATGTAGCGATAAGAAGTATAGAAATATGGTGATGATAGATACCTATAAGAAGATAGAATTTTAGACCTCCACCAATCCTTATCCTAAAAGTTCGATAGTTGAGGAAACCTCCATAACTGTGTAACCTTGGCTGAAGACAATTCACAAGAGTACTGATGGCGATTTTGAGGTTGTGGGGAACCACCGGTCCCGCCTTACCCTCAACAGTATACGTCGCCATTCACAGGAACACATCCGCTGCGTAAACTGAAAAATTACCTGTACTGTTCGTTCGTTCTCTTCATACCTTTATTGAGATATGCTGTTACGCCACAATAGTCAGCAACCTAATTAGGCAGTTTTTCAGTAAAGAAGATTATTAAATTATTTAAGTTTATAATTAAAACTTAATCTGTTTAATTCTGGTTAATACAAACTGTCTTCCTCTTCAATCTTTCGAATGATGTTCCTTTGTAGATGCAAAACTGGAGGGCAAGATTGTGGGTATACATATATTGAAGTATTTTGATAATGTATAATAACAGATTGTAATTAAATCGTTTATAAAGAAAAGAGAAAAGTTGAAGCACTTTGAAAAATAAATTTCTGCTTATTTAAATAAATATATATAAAGCTTATATATAAATGTGTATGCGTATATATATATATATATATATATATATATATATATATATATATATAGAGCCAGCATGGCTACCACGTATACTGGAAGTAATGAAAATGACAGCCCTCACTTTTTGCTTTGTGCAGGCTTTAACCTTCTGTTACTGATTTAAAGTAATATATATTATCTGTTACTAGCCATAATGTTGTCATTGTGTCTCTTTATATAAAATCCTGAAAATAATTTTGAATTAAGGATGTAGAATTATAAAATATATATATATATATATATATATTTTTTTTTTTTTTTTCTGTTCCCAAGGATCGAGTAGAGAAACTGCTTTTGTTTATGCTATAAGTTCAGCTGGCGTGGTTCACTCCATTACGCGCTCTTGTAGCAGAGGTGACCTGAACAACTGTGCCTGTGATCCCTCCAAAGAGGGCACCACCTGGGATTCTTTTGGAGAATACTCTTGGGGTGGATGTTCCGATTTTATCAGACATGGAAGTACGTTTGCTAGGAAATTTATTGATGCACGAGAGCATCGACAACGGGATGCCCAGGCACTAATGAATCTCCATAACAATCGTGCTGGACGTCAGGTGAGCTCACTTATATTCAAGAAGTGTGTAGTGTAATAATAAAAATGTAAGTTTAGAAATATTGAATAATGTATTGAGATTTACGGCATGAATTGCTCGATAAACTAACAATCACTTGTAGTTACGAGTATAATTAAACGAAATATCTGTGGTCATCCCTTCTATGATATTTCTTTTAAGCACTTTCAAATAGATATTAAATTTATGGGCAGAATACTCAAGAAAACAAGGCAGTCAAAACAAATGGTAAATGAAAAACTATGAAAGCATCTGCCTTTAAATAAAATGTTTTATACTCCTAATGACAAGACTAGCTTACTGTTTTAAAATAGTCACACCACAACACTCAGCTAACGCTAACAAGAGGTACAGTATTGTATTTTTGTAGTGTCGATTCGAACGCACAATGCTTATGCCTTTTGTAACACACATTTTCTCAGGGCCGTGAGAAGCTCTAATTTAAGATGACTGCAAAACATTACTTTATTACAATATTCAATCCAAGGATTTTTTTTTTTTTTTTTTGTTTTGGTAGTTGTTGGCGCATCGGCTTCTGTGGCCATAATGCACCGCCCAAGGTTTTTGCAGTACTTTGATCCAAGCCCGAGGCGGGATTCGAACCCGCGACCTTTGGGTTGCCAGGCAGGCACTTTACCCACCCGGCTAGGCAGGTCGGCAATCCAAGGATTAGTAAAGAAATAAGACTAAGCATCCGTAGCCGTAACACTAGCAGAAGTAATTTAATGGCCTAAATTTATTATGTAAATTATTATATATAGTATAAATTTATATATAAATAATTATTTGGAAAATTAAATGCACTAGGCATAATCCTTATGGGTTTTGATAATTAACTATATAATATCGGTGTAAATACACCATAGTTAACCCATATATTTGAGCTACGGTTGTAGCGTAGAAGGCATCGTTTTAAATGTATCTCATAATGTGGTTGCCTTCACAACAAGATAGCTACTATTGAATTACTTCAATACCTTCTACGCTACAACCGTAGCTCAAATATATGGGTTAACTATGGTGTATTTACACCGATATTATATAGTTAATTATCAAAACCCATAAGGATTATGCCTAGTGCATTTAATTTTCCAAATACATTACCACCACACCCTTCTGGCATCTCTCATAATGTGGATATAACTTCGCAACTGAGATGGCATATTGTATTACCTACCCGCCCACTGATGACGGAGCCAAAAAGCTTCGAAACGATCGTCTGGGTGGTGGTACGCTGAAAATAAATAACAGTAGTCTTCTCTACTAGAGAAGCGTTATTTATTTGAAGTAATTCAATAGTAGCTATCTTGTTGTGAAGGCAACCACATTATGAGATACATTTAAAACGATGCCTTCTACGCTACAACCGTAGCTCAAATATATGGGTTAACTATGGTGTATTTACACCGATATTATATAGTTAATAAATAATTATAAAAAATAATTATATAAATTATTACGAACAGCTGTTTTTACCTTGCATTTCAAACTGAATTTGTAGATTCAGTTTCAAAATGCAAGTTTAAACACAAGGGTTAATACAAACGGCTTCTTTGAAGCTTGATTAAATTCAAGTCAAGAAAATTTATAATGTAAATAAACTCAGCGGACGGAAATCATGGGATACCTACCTAGTAGGCCCACCTTTCGCCCGGATAAGGGCAGTCACATCGAGGCACTGAGCCCACTAGTTCACGAAAGCGTTCCACAGGTATTTCCATCCATGCTTGCTGCACCGCTGTCCATAATTCCATCGCATTCCTGGGTGGAGGATCAAAAAACTCGGACCTTTCCACAACATCCCAAAGATACCCCACAGGGTTCAAGTCCGGTGAACGGGAAAGACATTCCATAGTGGTAAAATCTGCGGAATGCTCTTCGAACCATGTTCTAGTAATCACGGCTCTGTGGGGAGGCGCATTGTCCTGCTGAAAGAGTCGATTGCCCCGTGGGTGCACGACCATGAAGGGATATAGATGGTCTGCAAGGATGGACACGTAATCTAGACCGTTCAGAGATGCGTCTAGACGTACCAGAGGTCCCAACGTGTGTCGGTTGAACACGCCCCAGACCATTACTGACCGTCGACCAGCCTGATAAGTTCCTTGTTGGCATGACGGGTACATAGCTTCGTGCGGTTTCCGCCAGATACGCACCCTCCCATCACTGTCTCTCTCTCGGTTGGCTGAAACAATGCGAGACAGACGTCGACGGCCACGTCCATCCACCACCTTTCTCCGCCCACAGCGCTGTCCACGATGAGATGTTATTCCGAAAATGGCGTATTCCCGATATACTCTTGATACTGTCCAACGAGGATAGTGCAATTTCTGTACCACTCCGCGATAGTGACCCATGCGTCGGGCACCCATTATCATCCCTCTTTCAAAGTCTGTTAAACTCACGGCGTTTATCCATACTGACATAGAATTACCATCTACGTGAATGCAGTGTACCTAACCTATATACCTGCCAAGCTGTGGGTTCGTCTACTAGCGAGAGGGGCGACATCGTCACATTCCTTGGAACCAGGTATCCCATGAATTCTGTCCTTTCAGTGTAATTCGCTCTACTTATAGCACTGGAACACATATGGACAAGATCCATTATGGCCAAACGAAATCAAACTTCGAATATCAAAGAAGTAACATTGCAACAGATCTGCAACTCATCTCTGTTGGATGTTTACTGCTTAAGATTTTTGAAAGTCATCCATCAACATTGATCGTCAATCACTGCTTTGGTTACAAGGCCTCCTATCTCCATACTGTAGTCCATGGAAAATTTATGACTACGAGTACTCTCTTCCCGTATTCAGAAAATCTTCAGCTCCAAGTCTCAACCTAATGTAGTATTGTTCTATATCAAATGTTGTTTACGATGGTCGCTCGCCTCCCTAGGGGAGGACAGAAATCTTCCGAAAATACATTAAGTTAATGTTATCGTTACAGCTGTGAACTGATTATTCCATATGCAAAAGAAGTATCTAGGCTCCTGCATTTTTCAAATAATCTTTTATTGATGCAATATTTAATAACCTGTTGATCCATATTTGGCCTTAATTATGCATTATCCTCGTTGTAGACGCCGACCTAATTTGTGATAACAGGAAGGTGGTGTTTTGGTCCATTCTTCCTTCAACACAGCGATCAAAGTTACTGATTGTGATCCGTCTGGAAGCTGAAGTTACAGATCATCTCAACACTGTTAAGGAGGGATAGTTCCTCGTGCAGGTTAATGAAAGTTTTGCACGCCCCAGTCTTCGAAATCACTACAGGCCCCACACTGTGATAAGGTTTTTTTTCCACGCTGAAATAGAAAAAGGCACTCCTCACACTGCTGCTGCTACAGCGTAGAAAAGTAGAATTATACAGAAAGTATCACATGGCATTCATTGTTCCAGAAATAACGACCAAGCCAAGATAAGATTTATTCAAACCATAAGCAACATCCCCGGCAGTAACAGCACTTCTACCTAATTGCACAGTTGGGATAGCATGCTCCACTGAATGGAACATGCTTCTTCAGGCAACCTCTAAACCAAACAGCCACCGTGATTTATCACTCCATAACAATTTGTCCTTTGACCATTTCCAGTATTCAGAGGACTAACTAGATGGGCTGTGCCAGGCAAGCTGACGTTGAGCATTGTGTAGTGGTTTGTGTTTGACCGCTCTTCTGTAAAATCCGATGCTATGTAGCTCCCCACATAATATTCTTGTACTAATATTAGTTTCGTCTGAAGAGGGGAATAGATTTACGAGCACGTGCAAGGAACTTGTACCTCGAAAGTTCTATTCTTGGGCTGTCTTATTCAGTGAGTGAAACGTCATGCAGATCGCTGACTCATTTCTCGATGCTTTCGAAAAATATCAAACTATATTTGTGAAGGAAGATCAGGAGTTTGTATAACTCAGTCACTGGGTGATCCAAGGTGTTGATCTGCCACCAATAGAAACTCAATGTAGGTTTAATTATTGTGCTTTACATTTCAATTACGCCCAATAAATACCTTACGCCAAGTGTAACGGTTGTAGAAAAACTCCGTAACACAAAAGATTAAACTGCATGCTTTGATGCTCAATTTCTAGGCGCGTTAGCATATGGGTAATGTACCTATTGTTTTTCATGTCTCTCCGCTGCATATAGTAACTTGGCTTCTAGTGAATGGATTTCCAAGAAAATTTTCCATTTGGGCTTTTTAAAAAGATTTGTCGAGACATCCCAAATTACATTAAAATCAGACCAACAGAAAATACGGTAATTATTTATTTATTTGTTATCACATAGGTTATCCATATATCACATATTGTAGCTGAAGTACTGTACTGGATATTATGTTGATACAAATGTGCTGGTTAGAGGAATGAATGGATAATGTTGAAGGATGCACAAAAATGAAATGTTCTCGATTCGCGCTTGTCTTTTTTCTCGTTTTCTTATCAGTTTATTAAATAAATAAATCACTTATTATTTACTAACGCACCTTAAATGTAACATACTGCATGATTAACTAACTTGTTATAACTTTTTCTGTTCTGGTGATGATATTTGATGTGTAAAGCTCTCTCTCTCTCTCTCTCTCTCTCTCTCTCTCTCTCTCTCTCTCTCTCTCTCTCTCTCCCTCCCCTCCCCTCCCCTCCAGTAAATGGTAGTGAATTCGGGATTACAGATTATATTGAATAATCTTATTTTTTAATGATCAAGCCAGGATTGTAGTAGGAATGTAATATTGTTTTTGATTAAAAATGAATTGAAGTTAAAGACAGACACGTTATTCAAATGTGTGTTAGAACACACGTTTGAATGAGTTTTAATAAGTTTCATTTTTACATTTTTTTAGTTTGTTTTCACTCTCAACGTAAAATAATTTATTTGAATAATAATTAAGCATTTGAAAAAGGTTGCAAAGCAGACAATTGAATAAGTAGTACACAAAATTGACTTCATTAATGTATGTGAAATATATCAATGAATTTGAATATCAAACACACGAGATTTAAATAACGATGAAATTTAAAAGAAGTTTTTAAAAACAAGAATGCGCAAATTCATTAACATGTCTCGAACAATGTTATTTATACTCAGAGAAATATTAATTTGAATAAGTTTTAAAAATGATACAGTTTTCTGTACACCTCAAATGAATAATTAATTTGATGTCAAACTTTTATTTCAACTTTCGAATAATCTATGACATCCAAGATTTAAAGTCAAAATTTAGAAACCAGCAAGTAGATATTTAGGGGTATTCTCATTCTCAAATAAATAATTAATATGAAGAAAAATTAATCTTTACTAAAAAGGAGTATATTGACCTGTGCTAATTAGATAACTTACCTGACTGGTTCCCAGATCAACACCTGTATGCTGATTAGATATTGATCAGCTTTTCTCTCCCCTGCTTAAAGTGATAATACCTACTGGAATTCAGGCAGCGGTAACCCCGAGTGTTTACTACTCCTAAATATCTACTTGCTGGTTTCTAGAATGAATTATCCAATAGCCAGAACCTACCTGTCAGAATATGACACGTCGGTGTTGCGTATGGTTCATTTTTTCCTAGTCCCAGACTATCTCTTGGACTTGGGAGAAATTAACTTTTGATTGTATAGTGTATTTTAACTTTGAACTCTACATAGTTGTAGCTATCCGTCCTTCCTTATCTCACCAAGTTATATGACTGGTCTTCGTGAATTTATTAGCTTTAACTTGAGCATTCTTCTGATTCCGAGTGCATAATCGCTTAGGATCAGAAGAAAGAAGTCCTTAATCATGGAGGGGGAGGCTAGTTTTTACAGCCGAGCTACTCAGCGGCCACATATTATTCCACAGCATTTGGAACGCCTGCTGCTGTCTCCCAGCCATTGCCTAAGAGCGACACCTGGATTAGTGGCCCACAATAACAGACTTACACTAACTGAAAGGTTAATTTCGAAGCATATGCTAGCTTCTCTGAATAGAGAAGATGCTTTGACGCATTGATTAGGAAAAAAATTATGAACCCCAGGCATGCACAGGATTCGTGATGTGATGTGATACAAGCAAATTACCAATTCGGCTTGTTTCTCCCGTTGCTGCCCTCAATTGGAATTCAATGAGCACAGCAGTCTTACTGAATAGAATCACAACAAATATGCTTAAGCCTGCTCCGCCAACTAGGGGACAGTCGACTCTTTGAACTATAGCTTTTTGATGTGAAAACATCTTTGGCGGCACCTACTAAATTTCGGGCTATAGTAAAACCACTTTGTCACAAAAATTCGATGCAGAAATGACACAAACTACATCACGTCCGTAATGACGCTAATAACCTAATTATCCATTTGAATGGCTACAATCAAATGGCGGACTTGTATTGTTGCAATCATACAAGTATGACTGTGACGTACTACTATTCAACAAATCGCTAAAATCAAACGGGTTATTAGGCTATTGGCTTGGATTTCGCTAACCTCTTCCAAGCCAAGGATTTTTTTCACATAAAACATCTTTCGTCCGTACAAGGTACACGCGGTTTTTTATTTTCTTCAAAACATTTTGACGTTAGAGTTTTTACTGGCGTTATTCCAAAAGTTTTGTAACGAAAAACCGTCATGAGAAAAGCGTTACGGAAGTGACATCATCTTCAGCTTCCGCCAGAAGCAAATTATTGTAACTTGTATTGTTTAGAATCATACTTGTACGATGTCAACAATAATTTATCTTCTACTGGACCAAATTTAATGAAATTGTGCACGGAGCTTCATCCTAGCTCCATACTAGAGGGAAAACTTTCAAACCTCTGAAAATTGCAGTAGGTTTTTTTTCCCAGGATAGTGGAAAATATGAACATGTGATCATGGAAATTTTCTCACGTAATAAACGGGTTAATGTGGAAGTATAGCATATCGTTGGAAAGCTAAGGAATTTAGAAACAGAAATATTAAGGTTTTATAAGATACAAAAAAACTTTCGGAAACTGGGAAATGCGTTAATTCGAAAACGCATCTGGTTTCAAGTCACCTGGTGCTTTCAGATTAATTGTAAAGGAAAAAATTACATTCAAACTCTAAGGCTGAAAAAGAGTTTTGCACATTTATGAAAACATACTTCAACTTGGACATGTCATCAGATCTTTCGATAAATACTACACGCAATGGAACAAATATAGATGGTATATTTAGTCGTGAACTAAAAAATTAAAATCTCTTCAATGTAAAAATTATATATCCTACTTTAGTCATCACAGACCAATACTTTCAGTAACCGATATGTAATTATTATTAATAAAATGAAAACATTTGTTATATTATTATCCATGAATTTTATTAATATCTAAAATTAAAACGTTTTTAACGCCTGCCGATGACTCTTAATTGTAAAACACGTTAAATATGCTAGCGGCAGGACACATTATGTACTTGCTACAGAATTTTTTTCACTTTATTCCGTAACCAATTTATGTTATTTAGTTTGTACTGTTTGTACTTGTCTTGGGGATAGCATGAACAAAAAAATGGAAAACTGTTCTGTATATAGGGTACTACACTCTACATTTCTGTCACTAGATTCCCTTGACTGTTTTCTATTCTCAGTTTGGTTTCAAATTGAGAATAGGGAACAGATATTCCCTTTTTTTGTTTAAAAAAAAAACACCTGATTAAGTAATGTATCATTTTAGATGACAAAATTTGTAATATTATTTCGTAGTAATTATTACCTTCTTTCATTAACTATAGGCATTTGGACAACTATAGACTCCTTAAAAAATCAAGAGGCTATAGGCATTTGCTATTCTCCATTTAGACCTGATGATAATATTCATATAAATCTTGGAAATAAAAAGAATTGAATCTTTTTTTCAAAAAATTGAATCTTTTCGATTTATTGCTAAATATTCGGTTATTAATAATTTACAATTCAAGCGCTGCTGTGCATCCCTGTCACTGATATGCAGGTTGGCTAACTTCCATTTATTTCACAGTAGTCTTTCCGTAAGAATCCACCCGGCTCGTGTCCAGGGTCCCCAAAATCAGATACTGTTTTTCGTAGTTAAGTGGGCTAACTAGTCTAATGATCATCCGCAAGGTTGGCGTTTTAATGTTTTCAAAGATCCTAATGAAATATTGGCTGTACCTCGTGGTTCCCCCCCCTTTCCCCAAGTACGCCCCGGAAAAAAGTTGTTCATATGTACTTCCTGAATATACACTTAAGTTTTGATACTTGTATCTATTATTGTTACTAGACATTATTGATTAGTACTAGAAATAATATTATTACTTTATTGCCTTTTAAAAATGCACACATTTAACACAAGAAGCATCTCTTTAGAGTAGTTATAACATTCAGCTGTAAAAAAAAAAAAAAAAAAAAAAAAAAAAAAAGAGGAAGCCCAAAGGCAGCCATGCATCCAAGATAAATAATTTATATATTTTATTTATTTTGTAGGCTGTTCAGAAAAATACTCGCTTGGAATGCAAATGTCACGGCGTCAGTGGATCTTGTGCTATTCGCACTTGTTGGCAAGCTATGCTGGAATTCCGACGAATAGCTTATTACTTGAAGCAAAAATACGACGGTGCTATTCAAGTTACAACCAATAAGGGTGGCACTCGTTTAATGACTGTACCTAAAGACCATAAAGCGCCATCAAAGAGTGATCTCGTTTATTTGGAGTCATCACCTGATTACTGTCTAAAGGATGGTGAATGGGGTAAGTGCAATGAAAGGAATTCAATAATCTATTATTATGTAACTATTTATTAGGATCTACACTTTGTGAGCAGAGTCATTTGTGTTCAATAGGTTAACATAAATTAAGGACTGTACCATCGCTTAACTATTTCATTATAAATGTGTTTGATGACACTACTTGTCCTTAAGTTACTAAACGCTACAACTTCGAAAGTGATTTGGCCATGGCGGAAAACGTTCTGTAAAATGAAATGCCCTTTTCACCTTATTAGAGTTCATACAGTTTATGTAGCCAAGGCTACGTGAACTGTATGAACTCTAAACAGTCGACCAGAAAGTTCATGGACTTTCTGGTCGACTGTTTAGAGTTCATACAGTTGAGGTCTTACGATGGTTAAACTCTGCTGAAATAATGTTTTTTACATCATTAGACGCTTAAGGTGAAATTCCATGTAGTGCTGATGGCGGCGACCCATGTATAAAATGTCACAGGTAAAAATATACACTATGCCAATATTTAATGGGGGCACCTCAACATATTCGTCCAATAGATTACCATTTCCCTGTGCGTTGTTCCGGGTTTTGCACCCTATACAATGTAGAACGGCCTAAAAATACGTATTTCTAAAAAAATACGAATATGTCGTCAAAAATACTTCGAATGGATTACTACCATTACGCAGCTGCTCGTAAGCTGTCTTCCAGCAATGACGCCAGAGCTTGCCTTGGGTAGAGAAGCAATAGACATTACAGCAGTGGCAGAACGAGATGTTTGGGTGCACCGGATGTAGATACCTGAGTTGTTACGCGTTAGCCCAAAGAACGGTTTCACCCAGACTGTTTCACCAACAATGAATTTCGGTGGTAATAGTGTGGTGTTACGGGCCTGTATTAGAGTTGGCTACTGGTTGTAACTCCTAACAGCAAATCAAGCTTTCTATATATATATATATATATATATATATATATATATTTTTTTTTTTTTTTATGAAAACACCAAACACGAAAGGTATCAAAACCTATAGTACTTAGGTACAGTGCATGGGTTGAAGAAGAAGTATGGGGGGAGGGGAATGCCGGTAACTTTGCTCTAGAGACTAAACATGGGTTTTACCACTTCCAGCCTCCAATAAGCAAAGTGGTGGTATTTCACCGGTTGATGAAAGTCATCTACCACCTACATTGACATCTGAACAATTCTGCTGTACGTACGCCGTGGAAATTCTTTGGAGAGTGGCCGTATTTATATTGGCACGGAAACGCTTCCTATCACAACGTTGTTTGAGGAGAATAATGTTATAAACTTCCAATTTCAACCTGAAGCACAGAAATATGACTTTTTTTCTTTTTTTTTTTTTTTTTTCCAGGTCCGAGTGAAAACTTCATTATCAAAAGGCTTCTACCAAAAAGAAGGAATTACCTCGTTACCTAGTGCCATCATGTTCGCAATCAAAATAAATTAAATTACCTAAGTGTAGTTGTTGTGGACCCCACGGTTTCCCCCATTAGCCAAAATAAATTAAATAGTAGATTCAACTTTTTATGCAGACGATTTCAGCATTTATAGTCACTCTCAAATTACGAGACAAGTTGAAAGACAATTACAAGGCGCCATCAAAAAAGTAAATACTTGGGCAAACACCAACGGATTTAGACTTTCCACACAATCTAATTGTATTATTTTTTATAGAAAACGTAACCTTCATCCTGATCCAGAATTGAAATACTTGTATAGTCAAGCAGCGTTTCCTTAGCATTATTCTTGGCAAAATTAAAATTTATTTATATACACGTTTCTCACACGCAGGGCACACAGACCCTAAATAAAGGTGATAAAGCTAGGAATTCCATAAAATACGAAACAGTAGTAATCAATATAGAACTAGAATTAAAATGTATACAAAATTTACATTAAGAAAACAGAGTAAAGGGCAAATTCTTATAGATAGATTGATTAAGAGTAAAATTAATATTGTAATAATTCATTACCTGAAGGAAACGAAACAGAGGTCTACTAAGTAAGTGATGAGCACGAGGAACAAGCAGTGAGAAATTAATTTTATAACGAGAATTCAAACTGGGTATAGCGAAAGGTATTTGTTCAAGAAGAGATGTAGAATCGATAACAGAATTTATGATATTGTAAACAAAAAGAGACCCATGCAGTTGTCGTCTAGAGTGAAAAGGAATGATTCTGAAGTGACCACAAAGAGCTCCATAATTTCGACGGTGAAAGACAATGTGATTCATGGAAATTCTTGGAACATATCAAAAATTAAGATTTAACCGTATGAAAAACTTAAATATAGCAAAATGGGTCCGGGGGGGGGGGGCTGATTGCTATAGTCTGCTTTATTTGTACAAAGCACTGATGATATGGAGCGTTCACTATGGCACTTCGTAGTACGGTTTAGCAAGTAATAGAAGAACAAGAAGAGAATCTTTATTGCAATAATAATATGTACAAAATACAGTTTGTTGCAACCTACGCGACAGGCCAGGGTTTACATTTTCAGGAATCAACGCATTTAAATTATAAATGAAGAGGTAAAGAGTATTTACAAACATAATATAGAAAATGGCTAATACAGTGAAACTTCCCTTTAACAGACAGCCACGGGGAACTAAAATGTGTCCGTTAGAGAGAAGTGTCCGCTAACAAGAAGTCTGAGGGAGAAAAAAAAAAAAAAAAAAACAGAAAGAAAGAAAAATCGTTAAACGTTTAATGTAAAATTAAATTAAATTATATACAGATTTTGCACAATATTTTTGTAAATAATATACATACAATTGTGCTATGCATATTATGACTTTATCTTAAGAAAAATACTTACAGTAATCACTTATTTTCTTCTGCACCGTCTTCCGGCTGATAATTTTGTTTTCAACATTTGTTTGGAGTGAAGAAACCATCGAAAGTCCTTCAGTATCTTCTTCAGCGGCGAAAAACATTTTTAAACGATTGATTTGTATGAGCGCTTCTTCTATTTTCATCGGTGGTTCGTCGTTAATATGTTCTTCGACAGAATGACCTCCTTCCATTTCTTCATCCTCATGAGGAACTTCTTGAAAAATATCGATGATAATGTCGTTGATATCTAGAGCACCATCTTCTGTAGTGAGGTTCGAGTCTATACCTTTGTAGCCAGGGTCACTTTGTAGCTGAAGTATCGTACATTATCAATAGATGTTGAAGTTCTTGTTCTTCTTGGTGCTCCACATTGCTGTTCACAACTTCAATTTTTGCGTTTGAGAAGTCAGACTTTACAAAACAGTTCACGACAGTTTGTTTTCTAATTGCGTTTACTGAAGAGGAAATCGCATCTAGGATGCTGATTTTCTTTGCAAGGTCACTCGCACATGTCACATCGTTCATGTTTGCAATGAGATGTCTTAAAATACGTTTTCTGTAGTGAAGTTTAAATTTTTTTATTATCCCGTGATCCAAGGGCTGACACTCTGGAGATGTGTTTGGTGGCAGAAAAACGATTTGAATGTTGGACAATTCAGTGTGCGGGTGAGATGCAGCATTATCCATGAAAAGAATAATTTTTCTGTTTTGACGGATCATGTTTTGGTTAAAGTGACTTATCCATTCGCTCATGATATCTCGTGTCATCCACGCTTTTTTATTAGACTTCCAGTCAACATTCAAAAGATTCAACTTTATGCCCTTGAAACAACGAGGATTTTGTGGTTTTCCTATAACAAGAAGTTGTTCAAAGTCTCCCAGCATATTTGTACACAATAGTACAGTCAAGCGTTCCTTAGAAATTTTTCCGCCCTGGCACTTTTCGTTTTTTAGACTCATTGTTTTTTCAGGAAGAGCTTTAAAACACAACCCTGTGATATCGTCACAGTTGTAAATATCCTTAGCTTCAAAATCACGACATAAATCTTCCAATTTGATGGTCCACTCTGTTACAATCCCAGTATCAACAGATCCACCTTCACCACTTACGGTTTTCCAAGAAATTTAATGCCGAGTTTTGAACTTGTCTAGCCATCCCACAGAAGCTTTGAACTCATTTACTCCCATAGATTTCGCAACCTCCAAAGCCTTTTCCCAAATAATAGGCCCATTAATGGGAATTTTTTTTTATCACGTGCGTAGCATTGTCAATTTGAAGTCCAACAGTTTTCGGGAATGATTTTGAACCTGATCATTTCCGTGTTGCCAAAATTGTTTGAGCAGTTCATTTTTTTTCTTTAGGATGTCGCTTACTGCATCTTCCCGATTTTGAATTTTGCAGCGAGATTGCGAACACTATTTTTTTGCCGATCATACGCATTAATGAGTTCGACTTTATCTTTAGTTTACGAGAAGACATTGTGCACTTCACACGACACTGAACAAAACTGAAACTGAAAAGACGAAAGGCCGACCATATTCCCCACCCCTGCACACACCGAATTCATCAGAAGTTTTACACGTGCCTTAAAATTCTTGAAAAAGGGTTTGGAACAGCGACGTAAACCTTGATAAAATTCAGAGAATCGGAAATAGAAAATAAACACACGATTGAGACACAATACGTGGAAGAAACGTTCCTAGAAAAAGGGCCGTGAGCTCGCCCGCTATCCGTTATGGGGAGATCAAATCAAGTGCTAATCTAAACGAAACAGTGGAGATGCCTGTCTGCGACCGTTACAGAGAATGTCCGATAGACAGAAGCTGCAAACACGTTAAAACCAATAGAGGTGAGTTGTGGAATTTGAAAATGTCCGTTGTAGATAGATGTCCGTTAGGAGAAGTTTCACTGTATTTAAATAGAATAAAGGGCATTGAAAAACAAGCAATGAATGAAAAGACTGTCGGCCTCTTCCGGTTGAAATGCACTCGTCTGTTTAACAAAGTATATACTTAAGAGCGTGTCACATCAACACCCAGTGAAAGGAAGCATCTTGATATTCCAAGAGCTGTCATCCAGCGAAGTTTACAGGACAATAGTACAGTACAGATGCAAAATAAAATCTATGTCAAACCACCAAATATTGTATATATTTTTTATAATAGTAGAGGAATATCTACCAAGTGTGTCCACATGTCAATCGACCTTTAGGTATAAACGTGGACCTTGAATTTGAAGTTGCATCCCACCAAACCTATGGAAATTAGTAAAGGGTATTGCAATTCCTTCTCCACCACGAGAAGTAGCTACGCCCAAATGTAATCTCCAACTGCAAACGCGGAGTAAAACATCCGTTTCTCAAAGGTAATTTCCGATAGTTACATTCTGCCATCAGTGCTAGTAGGGAACAGGGTGATTTGAACTGATTTTAATAGCATTCATCACCACCAGAGGGCACATCCATCGATGCACTTTGAACCGATTTTGACAGTGGGGGTCGTATACCTTCTCCCGCCCTTCCCCTCCCCGCCGCGGAGATGGGAGAAACCCCAGGTGCCGCTAGAACCCAAACATACCCCACAGCCCCCTCCTCACCATGCTGCCTCTAGGGCCGTAGCCATCGAGGCACTTTGAACAGATTTTGCTTTGGGGCGGTCTATCTTCCATGATTCTTTGCATGATCTCTCCGGACTGTGATGTCTAGCAACCATGATGCTTTGCATGTGGCAAGACTCCAGATGTGTTACGCCCATGATGCTTTGTGCTGGCTGAACTTTGTTATTTATTTTTATTTTAAATTTTGCTGCTGGATGGCACCACAGGTTTTTTTTTTTTTTTCATAAAAATAATCTGGTTGGATTTGAACTGAGGTCAACCTCTTTTCACCTCAGTTCAAATTGTTGAACTATGGTCAACGACCCCCCCCCCCCCAGGCGCCTCCATAGTTAGGTGGGAAGGAGCAACAGTGCGTAGCGCACTCTTCTTGATTAGACCGGGGTTCGAGCCCGTCACCACCAAATACGGAGGATGCGGAAAGGTCAGGGAATGACCACCGCATATTCCCGGAGCAATATGGCCTTAGTTGCTAATGCTCCTAAAAACCAAACAACAAATAACCCCCCCCCCCAGAGATTTGGATTCTGGATTTGAACTGAGACACTCTTTCAGAGGTTGAAAAGGTGTTGAAAGGTTGCATGAACTGAGACACTCTTTCAACCTCTGAAAGAGGTTGAAAGAGTGTCTCAGTTCAAATCCAGAACCTCTTTCAACCTCTGAAAGAGGTTGAGTGTCTTAACCACTGGGCCACCGAAATATTTAACTACAACACTGCAAAACTAGTATTAGAATGCAACTAGAACTCTGTTATTTTGAACACAATGTATGGCTTTTTATTTCATTTTTTTGATTTGAACGCAGATTTTTTTTTTAATTAACGGTATTTAGTAACAAATTATTTTTAAACTGCTTAATGAGCATTATTTATTTTGAACACAGTTTTAAATTAATTAGTGTTATTATTTGAACGCAATATTTTTTCATTTATCTGAACATGGAGAAATTATGAAGTTAAATGAAATTTTTTTCTTTTTATCATATCTGTGTTGAATTTTGAATTTGTTGTTAAACCTAATACGTATTACCGTTTAGATCTTACAATTTTTAAACTGAAATTTTGCCTATTCACCTTTCTCATAGGGGACAGTATTTCCTCCATCTTTGGTTTAGTCTTAAAAATCAGAATTGATTGTTTTGAAACGAATGTAAATCAATTTTATTTGGAGAAAGAGAAAAAAAAAACTGTTATACGTGATGTTCGCTCTTCAGTACACTCGTGTTTGTTAGTTGTACTGCATCTACGCGCTAATAATAATAATACCATTGCGTTATTATATTAATTTGTCCTGATGGGGGGGTTTAACCTCGTGACGGGTACTGGTACCAAGTGCATAGGGTGTTTATGTCTTCTGTTACTGTTGGTCGAGGGACTCTCATAAAGGTAGCAGGATTGCGAATTTCTGGAGTTCCTTGAGGTGTTCTCTGTGGCATATACACATAGGTGTTCTTTGTGTATATGCCACATCTCTTTGATCTCCTGTCTTACGTCTGTGTATTTCCTGATCTTTTCCTCGTGGGTTTTCTGGATATTCCCAGTGTTGGGCACCGCCACGTCGATAAGATAGGTAGCCTTTTCCTTCTTGTTGACAAGGGTTATGCCCGGTCTATTGTGTAGGATGGTCTTGTCCATTATTATGGCATGGTTCCAGTACAACTTGTGGGTTGCGGACTTCAGTACGGCCTGGGGTTCGTACTTGTAGTATAGTACACTTTCACTGATCAACTGCTATATCCTCATTAGTTTCTGATGTATTATCCTGGCTACCTGGTCATGTATACGAGTGTACCCTGTCTGGGGGATATGTTGGATAGTTTCTGAGACCAGGTGGCATCATTGATATGTCATCTGTTACTCCGAGTTCGTTGGCGATGTATTTTCCATAGTTCCTGGTGTTGATAACCTTGTCATGAACTTTCTTTATGGCCTAGTTCAGTGGCACTGTTTTTCTGGAAGTAATCCTTCAGATTCGCTATCGCTTTCTTCTGTTGCTCGATGGCGTCTATCAATCCCCCCTTCTCCTTTCCGTGCTATGATCAGTCTGTCCAATACCGACTTCGAGTGGTGTTGGCGATTATTGGTCATCATTATCTTTGTTTTTCTCCTCTTCTCATGTTAACCTCCATTTCGATGTTAGTACAGTTTATGATCCCCAAGGAAGAATATGTTATCACTGGGACTGCATAGATGTTTATGGGTTTTACTGTGTTCCTTCCATTCAGCTTCACTTTGAGCAGGCTCCTGAGTCTCTGAAAGTGTTTTTTGGTCAGGCAGGCTTTGGTCTCCTTGTGCTCTTCAACTGTTAAGCCTGCGTCATCTCCAGGTATTTGTAGATCTCTCCCTCTGTCAAAGCTTCGAATTGGCCGACTAATTTCCCCTGATGCAATCCGTGGGCTTTGTCTAGTCCAGATTACATCCTGATGTTATTGCTGAGTTCTTCAGTGATTCGGAGTAGCTGCTGGTCTCGGTTAACGCCAGGACCGTACTTAAACTTCTCGGGGCCTCTTTAAAGATATCAGAGTTAAAAAAAAAAAAAAAAAAAAAAAAACTTGAATATACAAATATAATCAGAAAAAAAAAAAAAAAAATTATTTTTACTTATCAGTTTAAACACAAACGTTGCAATACTGCGAAACATAAAGAACCGAACTAAATTCTGTGTCGCGCATTGTTCGTGCCTTTAGGCAATAGAGCTGCTGCTGTAGAATGCGCGAATTAAGAACTAAATGGGCATTCCACAAGTTAGTGGTGTCCGCAACATATTTACGATCGACTCCCACATACTGTACCGAGAAGTCGCGTTGGTCAACTGTTTTCTTTTGTTCATAGCCAAAAGCATATTCCCTACGTGGATAATACGCCGTGGTCAACCAGTGTTATACTGTTACACCCTATTAGAGAATTAGGAGAGAGTGATTTCCCTTTAATCTGGAAATTAATCTGTTCTTTCGCAGAAATAAGTCATCCACACTTTCAATAAATTTCACCTGTCTCTGTTTACATGTTAGGTAAAAGTGGCCCTAGTTTAGATCAAGGTGTTGAAAAAAGAAATCGCTTTAAAATTTTGAGCTTACAGAGGCCATGCGCCTCATATGCCTATTCATAAGTACGGTGCTGGTTACCGCGTAGAGCTTGATGTCATCCACATACATCAGGTGAGAGAGGATGCAGAGGTTTTTTCTTTCTTCTTTGAGAATATGCCTGTAATGGTTAATTGCTCCTTGCATCCTTTGCTCATGCTCTTGCATACTTTCTGCTGTTCAGCTATGATGTCATGCAGCTGGTCAGGATGTTTTACATCGTTGGGAGACAGGTGATCGGCCTATATGTTGCTGGAATTCTCATCTTGGTCCTTAGTCTTCAGATATGTAATTCATTGAGTAAGACGATTTAGGTGATCTGCTCTGGTAGCTTCTTGTACCAGTAGTTCTGGATGTTATCTGTTCCTGGGGTTTGCCAGTTGTGGGACTAATCGACTGTCGTATTTCTTCCTACCGAATATCCCGTTGTGTCATCTCTTATACGTCCTTGGCTTTCTTCTGTTCTAATTGAATCCAAGGGGCTCGGCTGCTATGTCTTACTTCACTGCACCATATGTTGCCCCAGAACTCGATTGTCTTCTGCTCGGGTGGTTCGTAGCTGTCGTTCTTTGGTTTTCATTGAAGGCTCTGTTGTTTATTTTCCTCTGGGAGCTCTTTGTATCAGCGTAGTCTCTTGCTAAGTGCGAGGAGGTTCTGCTTTATTGTATATAAGTATTCTCTCCTATTCTCTGATTTTTGATCTCGTGTTTGCTATGGACGTTGTCTTTCTCGAGGATGCCCTTCACTTTTCCAAACAACTTCTTACCCCTATTCCTCCGTTGATACTAGTTCATTGGCCTATCTTGACTCCTAATTATTCCATCATTTGCTGAAGCCTTCTTTCCCAAGCGGGCGGTTCCTTGTTCTTCTGGTCTCTCGTTTCTCTTCCATTTGTTCTAGTGGCTGTTACGGCAGCACAGTATATGGCTGTGAGGATAGCCAACAGCGTTGCACCGTTGTTGTCTAGGTAATGTGGTATTATTTCCATTGAGGTGGTCTGTGACTTTCCACAGGATTCTGTTTGGTCTTTGTGCGGGCACCCGCCAGTATTGCACTACCTTTGGCGGGTGCGAGATTTTCGGCGGTAATTACGCCGGTGCTAGGAATGGGCACCAGGCAGCAGCTTCCCATGTGTTTGTTGGCTGCACCCTGGTGGCAAAGTGGCCTGACACAAACAATACAACACACTTACACTTTTTTCAGGCCCGTTATGCAGAGTTTCTGCACCATAACAGAGTACAAAGGTGGAGGTGGTCTAACGCCTAGGAGCCACCGCGATACAAGAACCCACACAGTACCTTGAATTACTATTATATAGAATGGATATGTATATGATGTGTATAAAACTGTATATAATCTTGTATATAAATTAATGTATATATATCCTGAGAATGTACATAAAATTGTGTGTGAATAAATGGAATGGAATGGTCTTTGTACGGTCCATTCCCTCGATTTCGGTTCGTGCTTTCTTCCACTTCAGCTGCTCTGCGTTGTATTTCTTCTTGCTCTTCCTCATCTGGTTCCATGTTGTCCATATTCTTCATTCTTTGTAGTTGGTCGCTCAGATCCTGCTTGATTTTTTCCAAGATTGCAGGAGCTATCAGCTTCTTCGTGACGATGATCCATCTCTGGTCGGTGATATGAACATCCGGGAATCGTTCCAACCACTTTGTATGTAGACTCGACCTGTACATTGTCATATCGGGCTCTAGCTTGATTATTTCGTAGTATGTTTGCACGTTGATCGTATTCATTTCGCTGCTCCACTTCGTGCGTTGGCTTTTTCTTCCTTCCTGGGTGGGCACTAGCTCAGTTGCGCAGGAAGCACTTCCAGTTGGTTTTGCTGGATGGCATTGCATTTCCCTTGCGGTAGCCATACGGAGGGTCAGCGCCACTTGCTCTATTGTCTTCATCGAGAAATAGTCTTCTATTTTTCGAACTACTCCTAGGCCTAAAGCTTGAACGCGAGTGACTTTATTGTGCCACACTCAATGCAGTAAGCTCATCACTTCTCTTCGACATCGGTAGCCTTGGCTACCAAAATGTTTAGTAGCATTCTAAATTTGACTTGGCGCATTATGGCCTTAGCTGCCAATGCGCCATTAAAAACCAAACCAAACCTCTTCGACATCATCATCCAACTATGGAAATGGACCCGTTTAGCTTCGACTTGCTTCCAGTGGTGGTGTAGTTTTTCGGAATGGCACCAGATGTTTCAGCCGTCACTTCGAACTTGGGGGAAGTATGTCCGCTGAAGCTACTTTCGCAATTTTTTTTTTATATATTATTAATTGCTATTACGCCGGTCTTACAGCGTGATGGACATCGGGTTCGCTCCTGGAAAGGCGGGTCTAACAGGCCAAGGGTAATGGGCACAATAGTCCAGTGTCGTAACTACCGGGCTATTGCGCCCGTTATTATTATCCTCCTCCTCTTCAAATAAAATGGCTTACTCTATTTTCAAAAGTACTGTGAGGATGTTTTTACATCAACAGGAGAAAGGAAAAAGCTTTCCCCATTGAGGAAAAAGCAGTTGATTAGGCAAACTTTTACTCTGTAAACGGTATTACTTAATCTAAATTTAACATCAAATACTAATCTAAATAAGACACAAAAATGGTCAGACTAGACTACACTACCCAAGTGATGTAATGATGGCAAAACAGTTATGAAGTATAACTCTACAATATGAGAGATGCCTGATGGTGGTGTATAAATTGAATTAATTTACTAATGGTATACTAACATGATGCTTTTGCACTAATTTGTACATAGTCTAATAACGTTCTCGCAGCTTGAGGCATAAGCCCTAATGCATTATAATTTTATTTATTTAAAATTTTTATATATATTTATTATTATATATATTATATATATATATATATATATATATATATATATATATTTTTTTTTTTTTTTTTTTTTTTTGGTTGTTGTTGTTATCTAAATTTCGCGATGTTACGCGTTCTACAGTGATAGCACTTTTTTTTCTTTTTTTTTTTTTTTTTTTTTGCAACACGGGAAAATAAATTCATTTTTTTCCCTCCTCTGGAGTAGGACCCTAGAGGAATCTGGCCTACCTTTTGGCAACATCAGGTGGGTCAAAGTCTCGTATTGAGACAGTACGTGTTCCATTGGGACTGGCCCACCTTCCCGTGGTGTGGACGAGTACCCAAAATCATCTGTCCAGGTGATTGATGCTGCTGGGTAGCCAAGCGGCCAGACACAACAACAGAGCACACACATAATACACACAAACCTCCGTCACATACATCTGGCCCATTTGTAGTGATACTGTTCTTCACAGAGCGAGGGGAAGTTGAACTAACGTTCTAGGAGCTGCCCCTTACATGTCCACATGTCGATGGTGGCCATCTTACTGACACTGACTGGGTGCGCGTAGGAGTCATTCTGCGCACACCCACGGCGCAACCAAGGTCATTATTGAGGTATCAAATAAAACTTAGTGAGTTACCACACTGTTTGCTGCTACGATCACAGCAATCGATCAAATATTTCCTAAGATAATTAAAAGGGAAATCACGGACACCTTTTTCGATGACCCTGTATATATAAAAGATGTCCAATCCTGTCGGAATTCTCGTCAATGAATAAGCAGACAGGTCAGTTACAACACCTACTGGAAACAATTATTATAATAATAAATAATAAATTTTCTGTTTATACTCCGGGACGAACAAACGGTCAGAGGAGTTTGCATGATAGATTAAATACAAGAAACAGCACCGTATTCACTAGTCACGGGCTTGAACCTCGGTCACTCAAGGCACGTGTACTTACGCACCCGCGCGCCTGACCACTAGGATACGGCGGCCCATATGAAAAACTAAGTCAATAGGGAAACATTGCATGAAATATTGATAACGAGTCTAGCAAACCGACGGAAATAAACTGCTATACATTAAACCAATATACTCTATACTGCTATACTCTAAACCAGGGAAAAGAAGCCCCAAGACCAAAGTAATCCTAGTCAGATTAAGATTAGGCCACAAACATTACACATCACTGGCTCCTTAGTTCAAAAGAACCTCCGCAGTGCACCAGAACTACGCCATTCCCTTGTCCGAGCCATGCAAGGGAACGGCAGTTTGCTTACGAACCACCACCTACGTTACACAAATCACTCGCGCTATAATAAGAGATAAATATAGCCTCATGGCAGTTTTTCTCTTTTTAAAACGGATAAATTTATGCCATCTATCATATTCTAAAGCAGTGGTTTTCAACCGAGGTGCCGCAAAAACATTCCAGGGGTGCCATGTAAGTTGGGTTTAAATTACTTAAACTTATTTATTATTATTTTTTAATTTATATTTATTTCATTATAAAAAAGTGTAAGGTATCTTTTTAATTTTATGGTGATGTTTATTTAGTGCCTCTATATAAAGAATAAAATTGTTATATATATATAACTATAAATTTATGTTTATAAATAACAATTTATATATATGTGAATTGTAATAACTATCATATAACAATTTTTTAAATATTATATATATACACACAGAGAAAAAATCAGATCTAACAAGCAAAAAATTGAGTAGGGGTGCCACAAAATAAAATAAGTTACGGAGGGGTGCCGTTATTAAAAAAAAGGTCGAAAACCACTGCTCTAAAGAAAGGAGCGACATAAAAACACTCATACAAAAAAGAAAAGACTGAGAAAAGTCACTTAATAAACATACTGTATATTAAAACGTGCAACTCGATTTCTAACCACGTGCTTGTCGCAGCTGATTCGCTGTTATACTTAACTCTCTAACCAGTATTCCATCATTCCCCTCCTTAATTATTTTTTTACCAGATTCTTTTTCTGCATAAAGGAATCAATCGTATGAGTTTATGGCGTCTTCAGCATTCCTGCGTGAAGTATGCTTGAATCTTGTAACAGGCCATTAACCAGTAATGTAATAAATATTAACCTACTTGAAAACAATGTACAGTATTGTTCTTCAACAGTATGTGGTAAAGACTTGATTCGACTTCCGCCAAGATATGCTACAGAAATAATTGTTTCCAGAAGATGTTTTGAGCCCAAAGACAGGTTTAAACATAGGATTAATTATGGAGAGTTTTGATGTCCCTTAATTTCTTATTAATTCTTTAATTTTTATATTCCCACTTTTTATAGTTATTGATACATATTAATTATATATAATATTTTATATTTTTATTATTTATTTTGAAGGTGGTTTTATGTATTCATTTTATATATATATATATTATTATTATTTATTTATTTTTTTGCTACATCTAATTATGAGTTATTCCTGTAGGATGTATTGGCAAATGAACAGATAAAAATATTTTTAGCCATCTGCTAACCTGTATTTGAGAAATTGGACCTCTCCAGAGTTTTGTATCTAAATAATTATTCGAGGTTTTATACTATTTGTCTTTTATTTAACAAATGTTTTTTTTGTGTTTTAGTGAGAATTTATTTAAAAGAGAATGTCACCTACTTTTCTTTGTTAGTTTATTGAAGAATGCCAGGGAAGCAGTGTATGCAAGACCAGCGCATTTATTTTAGTTCACTCAACTACACTGATCCAAACAATTAGAGTATCAGTACTTAGTCTATTGGAGCATCCTGCCATTTCGATATCCATTTGTAACCGATTTGTACGCGTTCACAGACTAGCGTGTAGATGAAAATTACTAGGTTCCTCAATAAAAAGGGGGGGGGGGGACGATAGCATGCAAAATCAGGCAGGCGACCGTTTCATTAAATACTCTACTACATTGCAGACATCTCCTTCGTGAACTAAAGCTGCAAAAGACAACACATCCATCGATTATAGCCGTGAAGCATCCGAATATGTGACATCTTAACACAGATTTGCTCGCATCTATTGCTTGGAGAGTCAGCGGGAGATTGGTGGCGGAGAGTTACAACTGCACGTTGTGGAGCGATTTGGTGTGCCACAAAGTGTTATCAGCAGTTGAATCGGTTCCAAGAAACCTTGATCCCTTATAAACGTCCAGTTCAGGATCGTACACCATCAATAACGCTGAGGCAGGATCTCTCCTTGCCCGTCGCAATCGACGCTTGCTCGAACACTACCCATCTACGCGATCGCTTTGCAGCATCTTCAGGGACACGGGTGTCAGCCCAAACCATTTAAAATTATATACAGACATGAACTTTTTGCGAGAAGATCTACGTTGTGCGTTCCAGTAAGTAACCGACATCGTAGGATTAGAAGAATGTAGGCATTCAAACAACGTAATTCAACTGACTGAATAATGCCGTGTGTTCTTCACACAGCCAGCAATCTGATTCTCGTGGGGGTCTTAATTGTCGTGAAAGAGAAACCCGAAACTCACTACGTCCCAGTAACAGTCATTTCGGTTGAAGCATATGCTTGTGTGGGGTGGCCTTAGTTCCTGTGGTTGTACAGACCTTCACATCACTAAGAACTGGACCCTGAGTGCACGCAGATATAGAAATTAGATCTTGTGATTCGTGGTCCTTTCCTATGCTGTAAGCGAAGAGTTCATTCTGATGCACGACAACATTCAATCCAGAGGGCGAAGATGGGGATATTGTCTGTATGGATTAGCTTGCCTGCTTCTCCGACCACATCTGGGACGCAGTAAGAAGACGTATTGCAGTGAGATTTGATCAGCTGGAAGCATCACGTACGCAACAAGTGTGGCGACCGATTCCACAGTGACTCTGATAATTCGATTTTATCGATGCATCGCACGTGCAAAGCATATTTTGCGGTTGCTGGAGACCACACACCATAGTTAAAGTCATTCATGGTGTAATTACCCTTCGCTCTAGTGCTTTGAACGTTATTGACATATACTGATCGGAACTTAGCTTCAACATGAAGCGCGTATGTCATCATATTATCAGTATCTACTTTGAACTGAATTAATAAATAAATACATACAATACTTACACCTGCTGTGAGCCTCTAATTGTTTCGACCAGTGCATATTTTAAATATTATTTCAATTATATTGCTAAGTTTAGGACCCTTAAATTGTGTTATATATTTCAGGAACCTTGGGCACCGCTGGTCGGCAATGCAACAGGAGTTCTATGGGGTCAGATGGCTGTGACATCATGTGTTGCGGAAGGGGGTATGATACGCACCGTATACTTGATGTTAGAAAATGTGGATGCAGGTTCAGTTGGTGCTGTTATGTACACTGTGCCGAGTGTCGTGAGTGGAAAGATATTCACACCTGTAAAAAGATAGGCATTCAGTTGTGAGTAGTAGGAAACCGAGCCCTTTCTTTTGCAACTTCTCAATAACAAATGTATCCCTGTAATCCTTCAAGCGCATGCCTCTCGACTCACAAGACACGCCGTGAGTACAACTTTCGCGAGTTGATTGAAATTTATAAGTGGACAAATACGAGAAAAATAATGAACCTGTAACATGGAAAATATTAAACACATCTGCATAGCTCTGGCAGATCGGCAAACAGGGTATGGTGTGGAGGCCATCGTGACGATCATCGACTTTCCTGTCTGTAAGTGAGCGGTGATTCCATAAGTTATGTACATATATTTATTGCTAATCGCTTTTCTGGAATCTTCGTAATCTTGAGCTATAGAACGTTTCTACCAGTAACCTATAGGCTTAAAGTTACCTTTAGCGTGTACTTAATGACAACAAACAGCAGTCATTACTAAATCAGTAAAGCAAATTACGGAATTAAAAACATCACATAAGTTACTTCAGTACGACATAGTTGTTTTTCTATCCAAAAAACTGGACCGAAAATATTACCGTAAAACCTATATAGAATGGTCGAGTGCGCGCGTACACACACACCAGTCACTGAAATACGAATTCTACTGCCGCTGTCACCAACACACTGCGCGAAGCTGAAAAAGATAGGCATGACCTAACCAGAGTTAACAGTTCAATCATGCGTTGAGTGTCGGCCCTATCACTGCCTCTTCCCGTACGTGCCAGTTGTAGCACTTCGTGCCCGCGAAGGAGCTTTAATTTCGTTGTGTTGTCCTTGCTTCCATTAGGGTAGATGGCCCTATTTAAGTATCCTTCAAGTGTAAACTTTAGCAAGATACAATCCAAAACTCGAGTTGGAAAGAAAATAGTTTCTACGCACCATGTTCGGGACTTTTGGTCCTTCCGTTGGCAAAAGCCAACTTTTGGCCATCAAGGCTAAGCTCATGCTTACTCTAGAAATCACGCTATTTGTCTGAAATGCTAATATCGCTTTATTCAAATAGCATTACCGTAACGTGAAATCGCTATTTGTTTAAAATTCGGGGTTCCATCTACAGCTGTTTCGTACTTTGCGGTTTCTCATCAGAACACCGGCGGCCTCTATTAGCAAAAAAAAAAACCGCATGCTGATCTGCGAATAATGTGTCGACTCGTGTATTAAGTGAACAGCCAAGCGATGTATGGAAGGGGAAGAAAAAAAAAAAAAACTCCCAATTATCGCAACAAACGTTATACGAACCTTTAATTACTGATAATGGCTGGCGTTTTCCTTACACATCGAAGTAGCAATGACTGCAGTTATGCGAGGTGTGGTCAGAAAGATCGAAGAATGAACTAATATTTGGGAAATGATTAAGCTCTCCGGCCTATAAATTTAGATGGTCGCCTCTGTAGTAGTCTCCTTGACACTGCATATACTGATTCCAATGCATCTATAACTACTGGAAGTATTTCTGATAGGTTCCTTTTGGAATTGCTAATAGTTGTTGCGTCATTTCCTCAGTCGTTGCAAATCTGTGACTTTTCAAGGGGGCTTTAAGCTTGGAAAACAAGCTTAGAAGAAGCTAAGTCTGGCAGACCAAAGGGATGGAGTACTTCATAAGAAATTCTTGAATAAAAAGCGCCGAATATGCAGGGCGTTGTGATGAGGCAAGAGCCAATTACCGAAGTCCACTTTTCCGGCCGTTTTCTCCGAAAACAGAATCACGCAACCGCTGTAGACTTTTATAGTATTCCTTGTTCACGGTTAACCGTGCGTGACTAATTCGTAATGAATAATGCCCTGCGAGTCAAAAAATACGATAAACACGATCTTCAAATCTTACGTTTTGAGAAGGAATCTTTTGCTGAGAGTATTGGGCCTTTTTTCCCGGTTTGTCACCAGTCATAGCGGAAGAAACAAAGTGTTGGGCAGCAGCAGCACTTTGACGAAGATCCTGACATCCGAGGCACAAACTTAGCTCAAACGCGTCGCATTCCCAAATTTTGATTTAAAATTAATTGAAATATCCCATAAAGAAATAACAATTTCATCAGAAACTTCGCAGATAGTTTAAACGTCGATCCCTTCTGATCATATGAACACGAGCGATTGATTCACTGGTTTTTGAAGAAGAAGGGCGGCCAGAGCGAGGATTATCTTCGACAGACGAGCGATCCTCTTTAAAACTTACGAACTACTTTGTGGCTGGTTCTCAAAGTTTAAAGAGGGTCCCTTCTCCGAAAACCTTTTAATATTTCATACTTGTCTGTTGCACTTTTCCCTAATTTGAAACAAAATTTGATGCAAATTCGCTGCATCAAATTTTGTTTCAAATTAGGGAAAAGTGCAACAAAAGTGCAATTTTATTGATAAAATCACTCATTTTAAAAGACAAGGCACCTTTCAACGCATGCTAAATTTCAGGCTGCTTTCAGATAAATGCTGGTGTTCGTCGACTCATCCAGACAGCATTGTTACGTCTCGATGAATCAGCAAACACGTTTTCTCAAATCACAACGCTGAAACTTAAAAGATACAGAGTCATTCCTCGAACTTTTTGATCATGCCTCATTCGCGCTGAAATAATTTGAAATTTGTATGCATCTCTACATTCATTTTAAGTCTTCCATGCGTTTGTTCCTCCAATGAGGGGAGGGGGCCTAAAGTCGGCTCGCAACAAGGAAAGGTGGTAAGAAAAATGATTGAGACATTCTTGTAAACAGCTTAGTACGCTCATTAGCCAAAACATTATGAACAACTACTTAATAGCGTGTAGATCCGCCTTTCGTTCTGGTAACCGCTTGCCCACCTAGCGTGGCGTCGGGTATCCTGGAATTCGGCAACGGGGCGAATGCTGAGTTCCACAGCAACCCACAAATGTTCGATGGGATTGATGTCAGCGGAATTTAGCGGTTACGGGAGCCCACGTAAAGATTGGATGATCCTAGAACCATTCCTGCACAATGAGAGCCTTGTTGAAAGATTTCGGTGCCATCTGGATACCCGATTACCCTGTAGAGCAATACGTAGTCTGACACAATGCCGAAATAGAAACTGGCAGCGATGTTGTGTTCAGTGCGGATGAGAGATTCCCTAATGACGTCCATGAAAACAATGATACCACCATCGCCGTACTGTTTTCGAACAACCGCGCAGTCTGGTTGTACCTGTCCATCGGCATGACGGAGCAGGAACCCTTATTCAGACCAGGGACATTTTCCAGTCGTCCAATGTCCAGGAGTGGTAATCTCAAGTCCACAGCTGGCGGAGTTGTCGATAATGGTACGGTCAACATGGGCACATGAACACGTCGCCTACTGCGCAGGGCTATTCGCAAGAGCGTCCACTGGATGACGTGCTCAGAAACGTTTCTCTGTGCGCCTGTTTGTAGTCTGCTGAGGGACCCTGAGCCGTCTTTTGTCCCGGATAGCATGTGCCAACCGCCGTCCCCTCGACTGTCAACCAGTGGTGGTCTCGTCCCGGCACGTTGGATGGTGGTATGTCCCGCTTCAGATCATTCCTACCACACCTTCACTACGGCCGTCCTCGAACAGCCGACAATGTCTGCGATTGTTAAGATGCTTACCCCAGCCTTCCTAGAGCGGTAAATCATTCCTCGTTCACTGAAGAACTGACAGACCTCTCATGCCGTGACTGTATATGCTTCGCCGGTCAGTCACGTCACTCTACCTGCTGTGAGATGTGTCCATTCGTGAAGACAGCGGTGGACATAATGTTTTAGCTCATGGGTGTACATTAACAGTATATTAAGAGTAATATGAGAAGATAATGTAAGCATCACCGCAGGGATAAATCTTTCTGCGATAAATTCTTAAATAAATCTTCATGTTAGAAACAGAGGAAAACAATATAGGTTAGGCATGCAAATTGTTCAGTAATGAACACAATTTTCTTGTGTGTTCAGGTCATTATTTTGTAAACAAAGAGAATGGAGTCATAAATTTTAAATCATTATCAAAAACTGCTGTAGTAAAGTAAGTGTTTATAGTATTAATAAAAATTATAAAATGTAGTAAATTATACAATCACGAAACGAAAACTCTGAAGAAATTAAAATGTCATCGGCGAGTATTTTAAGGTTATTCAAAATTCAATTCGAATAACCTTAGATACTCGTCGGCCGATGAATATTATATGAAATGATCAACAATATTGAAATCTTTTGTAAAAACAAAGAATTTCAACTCATTAAAAATAGCAGAGCCATCTGATTAATGATTTGGTCTTGCATCATTTAATTTTATTTTTTTATTATTCATGCATTACGGAGAATGAGCTACATTTACAACGTACACTATACTAACATATAAACAGATGACAGGTTTTCCCAATAAAATGCGTGATAAAAGACCAGTCACTACATGTGGTAATGAACATAAAAATAAATGCGCAGTACAAGTTGAGTAACAAATATGCAGTTCGAATTTTTCTCTCCAATTTGCATAGTATTATGTTTATATTCACAGCAGGAGGAAGTTGTATATCAGTTTAATGAAAATAAAAGGGAGACAGAGGATTGCACACGTACTTTATAGGGTGATTTAATTGGAGAAATGAATAAGAAATTCAGTTACTTTTTTTTATTTTTTTTAAGATCAGTGTCATAATTGTGAATAAGCTGCTGCTTGTGGATGATTAAACTTTATAGCAAGAGGTTGTAACGACAGACTGGAATTTTCAAATGTAACACGTCTACATGAATGAACTCCTTGGAACAGATAAGTCATTCGAGTAATTCAGTGTAGCCACGTGTTCTGAAGCTCCTGAATGGTGAGTTATATTAATGTGTTTAAAGTATTTTCTTCCACTGGAAAAGTGTGCCAGCTAAAAGAACTTCGCAAGTGGATTAAGTGGGTAAAAAATTTTTGTTATTACGAGGGTTATCTGGACTGTACTCTCTCGTCATAGACCTAATCCCTTTAGGCTTAGCATTCTGCTAACGCTTTGCTGTAGTCAAACACGCATTGTTGACAGTTAGGCCTAGTGGATGTTGCTGGGAATATGATACGTACAGTACATAGTTTTGGTATCAGTGGGTAGCTCTCTTCTCCAGCTTCTGAAACAAGTACCAACAGAAGACTGAAGCATACAGGTAACTATTATTTCTATAGATTGAAACTGCGAATACCTGATAGGACATTTTCTAGTTCTAAATTCGCAACGTGTACGCTTACCGAGGGTAGAGCCTTTCAAAATCACTACAAGGTCATACCTCCTGCTGTACTTCCCCTTAATAGGTGGGCAGAAAGGCCTTAGTAAAGTTACAGTAGCTCACTATACTTCTTTTGCCTCGGGGAAAGAGTGACCTTAAAAACTAACGGAAAACACATGTCTGGATTGCAAAATATGGATAAACAGGGATTAGAAGCAACCGATCAAATATGTAATATATGCCAAAAAGTGAGCAAATGCGCTATTAAATGCAGTGGCTGCAAGGCGGTTATTGGAAGATGTTGCTCCTCGGTGGACATAACTCGACTTAATAGAACTAGAAAGAAGAAATTTCTTTGTCTTACTTGTAAATCCAAGAAAGAGAACGGTGGGGGTGAACAGGTAAATAAGCCATTTAAAGGAGAGTCCAGCGAAGGCGAGTCGGGCGATGACGCCGGCAGCGAACGCGAGCCTACGGACTCCTCTCAAGATATCTGCTCTGGGATAGCCGAAGAACCAATTAATGTCATAGGTGACTCGATAACGGAAATACTAGGGTGCGACGCATGTCCAGATGACTGCGAACATCGGAGACTTCTCAGCGGAACCCAAGACACTGAAAAAATTTCAAACCTCGTTGTACAGCGTGTTGCAGAAAACCCTCATTACAACGGAACTGGGAAAAACCAACACTGCGGCTCGGAACCCTACAAGAGCAAACACGAGTATTACCTAACAGAGCTCCTATCTCCGATGTATAGGGCCCTACGGGAGATCCAAGAGGAGAACAATGAGCTAAGGGAGCAAAACATTAAAATCAGCAGAAGTCAAAAGTTATTAGAAGAAAAATTGAACGCACTATTAGCCCAGTTCCAACTTACAGATAGAAAAATTGACACTGCTGTAATGGCTATTAAAAAACAAGAAAATAGGGCCCAATACAAGGATGCGGACAAGGCACGAACGGATCAGCATACGCAGACATCCAACTTACAGAGGGATACGAAGGGAAAAGCAAGGAATGCTAAGAATAATATCTGTAAAAATGAGGGATGCGAGTCACAACTGCAGCTAACGGTGTCAGGATCTGAAATCTCCACTGAGAATAATTACATGACTAGGCCTGAAACAAGAATAGACCCCGCCAAAGCTAGTCCCTTCTCCCTATCAACCCATGACAACCCCCAGAGCACATTTAAGACTGAAATAAATGCTGGGTTTACTAGACAACCTATCTTTGCACAGATTGCGGCCATTAGCCCAAGGGAACCGCAGCAAAATAAGGCGAGTAAACCTGCCCCATCGATACCCTCCCGCACAAAGCAATCCATGTTTGAGAACAATCTCGCGGGCTATAGGGTTCAAAAAACAAATCAAATCAATGATGAGCACAATAGAACCGAGACCACAATGAAACGTGTCGCAGGTAACAGTCAGAGGCTTGCCGATAGTTTTAACATATCCTCTGTACAAACCAGAGGAAAGATATTTATCTCGAGACTCAACCCGCAGACAAGTCCAAATCTTATTAAAGAAATGTGCGACAGAGGATTAGGGATTGACGTAGAGGTCAAGCAAATACGCACAAGACATCCTGCATATTCCTCTTTCATACTCTCCTGCCCACTAAATAGTGAAGGACGGCTCTTGGACAGAAACATCTGGCCAGTAGGAACGCTAGTGAAGACATACAGAGAAAGGGCTGCGAGGCCCACAATTAGGAACAGCACCGCGAACCTAAGAAGAGCCCTATAGCAATCAACAGTCAATTTTTCTCTCGCAAAAGAATCGAACCAGATTATTATCTTCTTGCAAAACGTAAGAAGCATATCAAATAAGCTTCACGCACTACAAACTTTACTACTGAACTCGGAGAATGATTGCGTATGCTTAGTTGAAACATGGCTCCATAATAACAGACACCTGGACGCCCTTGCACACTCCTGCGGTTACAACTGCATCGCAAATGGAAGAGAGGGTAAAAGAGGAGGCGGTGTAATGATTCTTTTCAAGAAAGGATTCTCAGTAGTCAAAGAACTCGAGGCGCAATCTGAAAATTTCGAGGCTATCATTGCCACTCTTGGTACGGAAACGAGGAGATTGCAATTAGGCGTAATATACCTACCACCGGAACACACTAAAGAAAACAGAGCCGAGCTTCTTACGTGGCTCACCTCAAATCTGAGCACGAACACTGACACAATCATAATGGGAGACCTAAATATGCCACTACCAAAACATCGGGAGGCAAAAAGCGAGTTGGACGATACAATGAAAGCTTTAAACATGATCCAATTGAAAACACCAGCAACAAGAGGAACTCAATGCCTAGATCTCATATACTACAATACCCCAGATATAAAGTTGAGGAACAGCTACATGAAATTCTCTTCAGATCATCAACCACTCACGTGTGAAGCCACTTTAAGAAGAATCCGGGACATCCCTCAAACTGGTCGGCATCCAAAAAGGGAAACAAAGATGATTTTCTCATCAAAATATATTAAAAGTGACGTCATGCTGAAACATCTGATGGCATATAATTGGCAAAACCTATACAGTTTGGGCACTGATGACGCCTTATCAGCGCTCTCACAATCACTCATGCATATGGCTGAAGAAGGAGCATCGAAGGAAATAAAAGTATCAGACAGGGCAAAGCCCTGGTTCAACTCACAGTTGAAAGTAATCTTCAAAAATAAGCAAACATTGTTCAGGAAATGGAAAAGAACTGGGCATCCAGAGGACCACATCCGGTACAAACAAGAAAGAGCACGGTTCATGAAGGAGAAGAAACGGGCACATATAGATATGGCTAAAGCAAAACTAAAAAAAGGTAAAAGAATTGTCAGCAAAAAGAGCCTCGCGCATAACATGACTGAGACATCCTTTAAGGAATGGACCGAAGCCACTTTCGGAACACCCCTCAAGGAAAACCAAATTGACAGCGAAGCAAACAGTAACAGGATACAAGATGTAATCAAGGGGTTTAAGGAATCTATCAATAGTAATCGGATTGTCACTAACAATGAACATCTAAAGGAAATCAGTATTAGCAGAGACAACCTAAAAAGTGCAATCAACAGCCTCCCAAATAAAGCAACGATTGGGCCAGATAATTTCCCACTATTTATGATCAAAATCTGTAGCTGTTACATCATCGATGTACTACTACACATTTTCCAGAGAATTTTGATGGAGGAGAGCTTCCCGACGCTGTGGAAAAGCTACTTTGTAAAACCTATCCCCAAAATAAAAAACCCAAAATCTGTAAAAGACTTCAGACCAATCGCTATCGGATGCTCATTGCAAAAAATCTTTGAAAAAACAATCCTGCACACCATTATCGAGCATTGCTTCAAGCACAGGCCAGAATACCTGCACTCAGTACTTCCACAGAGATCGACCATCACCAACCTCATGGGGACACTGCTAAGGATCCAAGAAGCACTAAACAGCAAGCAGCAGGTGGACGTAGTCTTTTTAGATGTGGCTTCCGCGTATGATAACATTTCCATCCCAGCTCTCATAGTCATTTTGCGGGACTACTTTCACATTGCAGGAAATGTCCTCCATTTATTAAAGAGCACTCTTCGGCGAAGACAAATTGCGGTGACAAACGAAAACATGTGCGCAATGTATGAGGTGGATAAAGGGGTCCCGCAAGGCGGAGTTTTGTCTGCCACACTTTTTGCCATAGCCCTTGAACCCTTCTTAGCCCAGAACAAGAAGCACTTCATCACATACGCCGATGATATAAAATTTTTTATTACCTCAGGAGATCAGAAATCAGCTGACTACCACAACCAAGTGGCTAATACTAAAATAAAAGAACTTCAAGAGTACCTAGATTGTATCGGGCTGCAGTTGAATGGAAAAAAGACGGCACATATGACTTTCACAAATAAAATAAAGCCAAACAAAATGGAAATATTTGTGAACGGCATCCTCGTCCAAAAGGCACAGACACACGTTGATCTTGGTCTCAAGTGGGATGAAGGCCTAACCTTTCGCCCGCACTTCGCATACATCCGCAACAAAACATACGCGGCGCTTTGGGCAACCAGGCAAGAGCTCACCGGTATTAGAGACCCCGGTCTGATGAAGCAATACATCAACAGATGTGTTACTCCTATTCCCCTATACGCGGCACAAATCTGGTCTTCAGCTCCCGAAAGCAGTATCAAAGCCTTTCTAGGACTCGAATACTGGCTCTTGAGATGGCTGAACAGAATTTCAGCTAAACCTTTTACCATCTCAAGAGCTATACTATACTCCAATTTAGAGGTCACACCCTGGAGACAAATAATCACGTCAAGGAACATAATGACCCTCGCTCAGCTTTTAACGGGACGACTGGATGCACCGAAAGCCCGAGAGTGGATAAAAATACCCGGCGAAAAATCAAGACGAGTTGCAGATAAAGAACCACAACTGAAAGCGGCATTTACGCAGTTGAATAGCCTCGGAAGATTCTTCCCAGCAAACACCATCCAGCTATTTAACAACCTCAACATCAATCCTGAAAAGCTCTGCAATTGCAAATCCTACAGAAAGGAAGTTCTCAGAAACTCTTACTTGCAAATACAGATGTAAGGATACAGTTTCAGCACCTTGTTAGGCCAGGCACAAGCCACTGGGCTTTAGGAAAACCGACCTCATCAATGTGTAAGGATTGGCCTACCTACACAACTCTAATCCCCACAGAAGAAGAAGAAGACTGCTGGAACATTGAACTTTAAAATTTTTATTTTGCCGTATCATGGTCATTCCTGTTGTTTCATATGCTGTACGTTGTTTTGGCTGCTGTAAATATTTGTGTTTATGTAAATATGGTAAAACTCCCACTTGTGGGTGTTTAAGCAGAAGGTATGCTTCAATTGTCACGGTATGTTCTTACCAGTTTACAGTAGTTAAATAGTAAAAGTATTTGCGAATAATTAATAACTCAAATAGTGTATTTTCCAGATAAAATGTAGTTATAAATCAGATATTATGTATTTCATGTATTTTATAATTGTAACATAGATGTATTTTTGTAACATAGTTGTATATGTATTTTCACCCTCTAGCCAGTAGCTGTAACCGGGTGTTCTCCTAAGAGAAATAAACTGATGATAATAATAATAATAATAATAATAATAACTGTGTATGTGTGAGAGCAAATAAGTTTAGTTTAGAACGAAGCATTTTAAATTTGAGCAGGGCTCCATGAAATGTTTTCCCGATTGCGAGATGTAGTAAACCAAAGCGCCTATAAACAGCTGACCACATTAAAAAGGTAAATATAAAATACTAAGGTATTATTAAATATTTATGCATAAATTAACAATCTGTAAAAAGTTGGAGGGGGGGGGGAACGTCAGACATATTGTTCTGTCATCTGTAGTCAGGCTGAGTGTAAACGGTCAGTCACTGAGTGTAAAAGCAGTAATACATAAAAATCGTGCATATGTAAACACGGGACATTCTATAAATACACGAGGAAAACATGGTTCAATAGTTTCGCAGTTCTCCCACATAGGAGGGTAAAAAAAAAAAAAAAAAAAAAAAAAGAGTTAAATGAATGTGACCTATGCGGGGCCGATTAGACTGCCGCCGTAGCCGAGAGGTCAAGGTACAAGAGTGCATGTGCTTTGAGTGACTAGGGTTCGAGCCCGTGACTGCTAAATACAGTGATGTTTCTCGTATTATTTGTATCTTGTGAACTCTTCTGACCGTGTGTCGTCCGGGAGTATAAACATAAAATTTATTTTTATTTTAAGAAAAATTTCCTCCCATCGGACCCTGCACAGAACGGGCTGCCATTGCTTGATTAAAGGCTTAATCTGGCGTAGTTTATTTGGGGCCTGTCCGCGCCAAGAATCTTGCCACTGGGAATAAAGTTTGTTACGTATTTTTTTACTTTCCTGTAGTTTGTATATGTTACTGACAGTCAAATGTTCTTCAATGGTATTGCTGAATTCGCAGCGACATCAGCTAGATCGTTTCACGTGATTCCAGTATGGCTTGGGTTCCAGCAAAATCGGATATAAAATTCAGATTCCAAGAGAGAACAGAGCATCTACTGAACCGCGCACAAAATAAAGTGTAGATTATACTTCTGTTAAAGCCCGTGACATGCATTAACAGATCACATCAAATACAACCATTATCTTTGGCAATGGCCGTATTTGATATGATCAAGTGCAAGTTCTACTGCATGAAATTCTGCTGTATATATGCTAGTTTCTTGTGGAATCTTGTTGGACACTGTTTCTCGTAGGAGGACAGCAGCTGATCCAACACTGTCATCTTCGCCATCTGTAGACTAATAGAAATCAGAATATCTGCAAAGGGCTGCTGGCAAAGATCGTACCCTCAGATCTGGAGAGAAAAGTCACAAGTTGGAAGTTGAACATGCCATAATGGAAGAAGTTGCCTTGTTTATTGGGCAACATTGTCTACCGTCACGTTTAGTTCATTTACTAGCCCTTGGATTCGAATACCAAAGGGTTGCTTAGCAGTATGACGGGTGTTATATAGATTTTCTAATCGTGGCTGAAAAACTAGTACCCACATGTGTTTGAGATGAGGCCAGATTATGACAATAATCAAGAGTGAATATAACTATCTACTTGCGGACAATAAGGGAAGGAGCTGTAGAAGAAAATGCATTACATAAGTGGCATAACGATGTCTGTCAGAATTCCTGATAAGGAGTGCATTGCGGATGATGAAACTCTATAGTAGGAGGTTGGGACGAGAGACTTGAATTTCAAATATAACATGTCTATGTTATATTAATGCTTAGGCCATAACTGTTACAGAAGAGGAAGCAAAAAGAAGAGTTTGAGTTGACATCTGACCGTGAAAGGAATCATGCACATCAAACCTTAGATATGATATAAGTCAAGAACGGATTCGACTTAGTTTATAGTTTAACCACCGACGAAGTAATCTGAATGCACCAAAGAATCCGGCAATGCTGCATAAGGTATGTTCGTGTCAGACGGCACCTGGGATTTCTCCCATCTCCGCGTGTGTTTCGCTGTATCGAGGACAGTACACTGTCAAGCCAGAGACTTGAAAGTGTGTGGGTCGTGTCTGTGCAGTGTGATATGTTGTGCCCATTGTTTATCCGGCTTATTGGCTGCCAGGCCCCTAGTGGGGCCCGACGTTGCCCATACCCTGCCACGTGGATCCAGTATCACAACACTTTGCTCTGGCAGGTCCTGCCACCTAGTTTCCTGTGATTTCAGTGGCTAGGGCCTATTTAAAAAAAATAAATAAATAAAATAAAATAAAAGTTTATGCATTTGACATTAATGCTTAATGGGATTGCTGTTAGGAAATCGCTGGTTAGGGTTGAACACTAAAGAGATGTGTTAAAGGCCAAATAGGTCGGGCAAAATTTTGATGTTATTAAATTTAGACATGTAACGCTAGATAAAAGCTGATAGTGTTAGATATCTTAGAGATTTGCACAAAACCGGTAGAATTTAGACGTTGGTTATAATTTGGCGGCATTGTTAAGGGGTGTACTCGGTCGATTTAGTGAGAGAGAGAGAGAGAGGGGGGGAGATTGAAGACTGGGGAGGAAACAGATAGAAGAATAGGGACGGATAGAGTAGGCATCCCCAAAGAGGTCAGTGGAGACGAGTCCCACCAGGCGAAATATGGGGGGTAGGCAGGGAGGAGAGGAGACAGAGGTCCGTCTCCTCCATTCCCTGCCTGGGGATGGGGTTTTAAAGGGAACCAGGTTAGAGTACCCAGTTCGGATCGCCAATAGCGTGTTGGCAGCAAAGCCGCAGAATGTCTTCGTCGGTGTCTTGTCCAAGGAGTGTCGAATCCGGTATGAAGGTCCAGCTGCCCATCCCGCTCTGGGGGTGGGATATGTTAGCTGGCAGTGGGGAACCTACCAGGTGAAGGGGGGGAGACGCACACATTTACTTCATTCGGAATGTGCATTCTCACTCTACTTGCATTCTTTTTTTTTTTTTTTATACTTTTTTCTTATTTTATAATTTTTTTTTTTTTTTTTTTCTTTTTCACTCAACTCATTCATCTTTTTCTCACACACCAGGAGGGGATGCAATGATGGGTAGCGTAAATTTAAATACTAATTAAAACCAGGGTTAGTGTGTACTTAACTTAGCATTTGTGTTCTTTTCTCTCACGCTTGCACTTTTATTCATTCTTCTAGTTCTCATCTCATTTATTCGCCTCTTTCTTTCTGCACTGCACTGCACTCTCTGGGCACCGCAACTTACTGTTATTCTTCAGTTGTGGTGCAGGTCTAGCTGCAAGGTTTTTTTTTTTTTTTTTGCAGGCCAGGGGAGAATGCAGTGATAGTGTTTATGTGGTTTGTAAATGTTTGTTGGTACAGTATATATAAAGTAATGTAAGTTATTTTTAACTTTGTATTCTTTCGGCCAATTACATTTGCTCTTCTGCTCACTCCCATTCACTTTCTCTGCATGCATTCCCATCCCCCTCCCCTACATTGGTTTGGGGCCCCAGGTTCCTACACATGGCATGGTAGTCATGGGGAGTTTTGTTATGTCAGGTTTCTGTCAGGGTGCAGAATACTGCTATCCTAACAGTTTTTAAGTCATCATCTGGGCGTGGTGGGAAACTTGGGCAATTTTACTATTGATTATTGTTTAATTGCTGGGGGGCTGAAATTGCTCTGCGCATTTCGAAAACTTTCTGTGTGAAATGCTGCAGTGAGACATTATCACCTTGAAGAAGATATTGATTTTCAAATCGATAGAGAACAAACAGGTGGGTTCTGACTTGAAAAGAGTTTAGCTGCAATTCTGGGAAGTGCTCGAGTTACTGAGAATGAAGTTGATTTGGAGCTGTGATGACAAGGAAGAACAGCACAGTCCAGAAAGTGTTGCGAAGGTATTTAAGAGATTAGGGTTAACTCTGTTTTAACTCGTGGAATTTAAATATAACACGTCTGTTAATTTCCGAATTTCTACGGCTAAATATAGGTGGAGAGCATTGTTCAGTTTTCCTTGGTCCAAGTAAACACACATCACGGGTGAAGATAGATAAATTAGAGGTTGCAGAATGTTTGGGCATTAGTCTCAGCTTGAAACTGTGAAGACGGAACCTAAGTTATTGTACAGGAATGGAGAAAAATACTGTTTCCTTTTTTTCCCCTCTTTTGGAAGGTGCAAAAAAGGTCCGCTTCTTTGCATCAATTAGTCATTCAAATACTAGCGATTCAAAAAATTTTAGGGGGTCCACTTTTTAAACTTAGAAGTTAGGTGAATCTGTTCGGTCCTATGCGGGTAAATCGCATAGATTAAAAAAAAGGAACAAGCACATTACTGCACGTCTTACAAAGTAGCACTGTAAAATTGATTTTCAAGATCAGGAACAATTGAGTCCGTTAGGTTGTGAGTTTCCATTTCGGAAAAAGCACGAAGGAAAAGGAGTTTAGTAATGTTGGGTTGCGAAACGACTTCCTGATTTATTTAAAAGTCATCAGGATTCACGTTTACGTCACAGGTGACACTGGTTTCCGTTTCTTTTCTTACTAAAGAATTTTTGCAAGTCTTTCAACTTCTCTGAGAAACAAAAACAAAAAAAAAAATGTTGGGTTGATTTCTTAATAAGTTTGCCATATGCAGCATTATTTTTTCTGATGAAAGAGATAAGCTCTCTGGACATCCGATGAAGAAATTGTAGTCTAGAGGAGATAAAACTTACTGACACCGGAACAAAGCGATGGACTATATTAAAAAAAAAAAAAAATCTTGTAAATAGCTACTAGGTGAGCTTCCGTATTACTGAAATCGGGCCAGGTAGGTTTTCTGAATGGAGAGAAAAGGATCCCAATTTTCAGACTTGCACGAGAAAATCGCCTGACAGTAGAGAATAAGCCGGCAAGCTTGAATAACTGATTACGGAAAGACTGTGCTCAGAGTTTGGAAACTTTTTGGCCATGGAGAATGGCATCTGATATAATTACAAACAAAATAACTAAGCAGGACTAAAAGCAGAAGGCAGTCTCCAGTAATAAGAGAAATGGTTTTCGGAGGCGTCATCAATAATTTCATTTAACGTAACATAACATGAGAAAGTGGAATAAGATTATAAAAGGTTTGTTTGAAATTGATAGAGAATACCTTTGTTTGATCGGATATGGCAAAATTAATACTACTACAACTTTCATAATACTGTGCGAGTATAGACAACAAATTATATGCAAAATAAAATAGTATATCATTATATTCTAATTAAAAATTCTTAAATTAAACACAATATAAAATCTCAAATGGTAGATATATAAAAAATGTTCTTGTTTATACTCTGGCAGGACCACTAGATCAGAGAAGTTGACAACGAATGTCATCATTAACCGTATTTAGCAGTTACGTGAGCTTAGACCACGGCCAATCGAACGCTTATGCATTACTACACTCTCGCGAGTGATCACTCGGCTACATAATAAAACCCATTATAACGCTTTTGAAAGGCCCGGTCTCAAAGAGCACTATAAGCGAATCCCCATCCCGTTTGGAGGCTATTTTTCATCAATATTTTATTTTAGTAGATAACTTTTTAAATTGTGCTTTTTAACAATCCTGCACTTAATTTGCATGATTTCAACCTACATACAAGCCTTTTTCCAGCATACTACGCTTGTTTTTTTGAACCTTTCTTTGCACGCTGTTAAAAAGAATGAAAAGTTTTAAAAATATTTGATTAAATTAAACTAAATACACCATGAGTATTACTGTATAAAATTAATGTTACCATGATAATGCTGTTATTAATCAAACTTCAGCGAGGAAAACGGACAAGAAAGAAGAGGAGAAAGCTGAGGTGAAGCGTGCGAATGCATATAAATTAGTTGTAAGGAGGGGGGGGGCTTTCCTACCTTTATAGCTTCGAATTAAATAGGAAATAAACGAAACAACACCAGCGATTTCCATGTAATGAAGAAATTGTACCATAAGCGATTCTAAGACTTGAATCGCTATCATCCGTTTTCCAAAACTTAAGACGACTGAATGTTATAATAACATTTATTCTTTCTGGGTACATTAAAAAAAAGCGGTACATTAAAAAAAAGCGGGAAAGGGTTTTAAAAATGAGCATTGCAGACGTTACGAAATGCATGGCAATTCACAGATTGATCATTGGGAACAAAAAAAAAAAAAAAAGCCGCTAAAAGCCGGAGCGTTATAACGGAAGTTTATTGTTAAGAACCTTAGCGTGCATTAAGAAAATTTTGTAATGTGTTTAGTGAGCCCAAACACAAATTCAGTTTTACAATTAATATTAAACAACTTTTTTTACAAGGTTCCTGAAACATACATAGAGACAATGTATCACTTAAACGCCAAATGTAGCTGTAAACAACACTATATGTAGAAGTACCCTGGTTTTAGGCAAAATCTAACTAATGATTTCAGAAAATAAAATTCAAGTTAAATGCTTACCTGACCGAATGATTATCTAATTTCGAAAAGTATTCTGAAGATTTAGCTTTTCAAGATCATCAGTATGTTCTTGAGGTTTCTTAAGCAGAGGATAAGATAGGTGATTACACTGAAATATATATTATGTTACTAAGCACTACATATCCATCATAGTAAAGTTTTATGCATAATTTTTAAATAAAATTTGGCTTTTATAAAAGAGAAATCTTTTCATAACGCTAAGAATGATAAAATGCTTTTGCTATGACATTTTTTTACGTAGGTCATGTGAAGACACTTATTAATGTTAGCCTTAAGTTATTTTGGATGGAAAGTTAAATAATAAAAAAAAAGTTTATTTTTTCTAAGATGTGCAATTTGAAAACCAGTTCCGATTTACGTTTTGTGATAGAGCAAAGCATAGAAAAAATTATAACTACGTAACATGTACACCAGGAAATATAATTAAATAAACATATAAAATGTAGAATTATGTCCTCCATAGGAAACAAGTAACAGGTAGTCCTTGTTTCTGAATGTTTATATCGAATTCTATTTTCTTAGAGACTTGAATACAGCGGAGATATGTCTACATCAATATTTTTCAACTGGGGTTCCGCGAACATTATTGGGAAGAGGCAGTTCCTGAATTTAGTAATAGCCATATAGTGCAAGGAAGCGGACACAAGCTTTTGCTGCACCGGACAAAAAAAAAAAAAAAATAAATAAATAAAATTAAAGTGTGGGTACCCTGCACTCACGAAAGATGTTTTATGTGAAACATCCTTGGCTTGAAAGAGGTTAGCGAAATCCAATTGTACAATAGTATGATATGATTGTGACATCGACACTACATCGGCACAATCATTAAGGAAGTACGATAACAACAATACAATATTTGACCACAACATATGCATTTCCGTTACACGCTATTGTTAGCTGCCGCTATAGATGTTTTCACATCAAAAATAAAAGGAAGCATACGTACCTTAACAATGCAATTAACTGCCTGATGGGGAAATTATGGTCCCGTTTTCAAGATGTAATGCGACTACTGGCTTCAAGCTTGCCGCTAGCATGTAACAACCCAACTCTCAGAACTGATTTTCATGAAATTTATATTTGGACCTTTTAGGAAGACTTGTTGAGCATTCCAAATATCATTTAATTCAGACTAATGGAAATACTACAATTATTATTTCTTTGTCCGTCTGCATATAATAACTCTTCCCAGTGGATAGATTTTAAGGAAATTTTATATTTCGGTCTGTAAAAAAGATTTGTCGACCTTTCCTATGTTTCATTAAAATCACAGCGATTATTATTTTTTGGAATATATATCACATGGGCTATCCACATACTGTAGCTGAAGCACTGGAAATTATGCTCGCAGATATGCGCAGAAACAAAATTTTCTCTGTTTGCGCATAAATCGTGAATTATTAACGTTTGCTACCACGCCTGAAATGAAATGCTCTTCGCACATTAAGTTTTTTAATTTTCCTTCTTTTCAACTTATATTTTGCAGCAGGTACAAACACCCGCAATTGATTTTTGCTGAACAGCATAATTTTTCGCATTTTAATCGATGGATTTTAGCTACTTTAGTTCATGCAACACATTCTGTTAACAGACATGGAGCAGAAAATTTCTGTTAAATAGAATGCCCGCAACTCACCTTATGGTGGTGGTGGTGGCGGCGCGGCTGCCCCACTAACCCCCTTCCATCAAGAGTAAAGTCCGCAGCGAAAACGCTGCACCTATCAAATTTTTTTCGTGTACCCCTCGTCGCGTAGAGCGGTTTGCCTGTTGTGAGGGGAAGATCGGAGTCAATCCCGGTGAAAAACCTCACGACCACGGTTTGAGACCGCCAAACTCAATGCTGAATGCCCCTGGGAAAATACCCATAAGTAGTGCTGGAATCAAACCTCGATCAGCTATTCAGCAAGCCGGCAACGTTGCCACAAGGCTACCGTGGTCCCGTATGTTATCGCTTTAATTTAAGTATTTCACATACGTTTCTCACCGGTAGTGTGACGTGATTTTTAAACTTCCGTTGCATTCCACCGTTAGGTGCCCCTATAGATGTTTTCACATCAAAATATATAAGAAATACAAACTATGCTCTCTCTTCTCTCACTTCTCTTTTTACATACGTATAGGTATGTTGAGGGTCTGACGGCTCCGGGGATTTCTCCCATCTCTGCGTATGTTCTATGTATCGAGTGACAGTACCCTGTGTATGCCACAGGTTTAAAAATAATGTATGGGTCATGTGGTATGTAGTTTGTTGTGCCCATTGTTCATCCGGCCTGTTGGCCGCCGGACCCCCAGTGGGACCCGGCGTTACCATACCTAGCGACGGGGACGCCGGCCGGGTGTACCAAGAGACTAATTATTCTGGCAGGTCCTGCCACTTACTTTCCTGGGATTTCGGTGACTAGAACCTAAAATAAAGGTTGGAGTTATCGCTGTTTATTTAAGTAAAATTGCATTTAGAAAGCGCTGCGTGGGGTTTACGCTCAAAGAACTATTTCTAGAGAGCCTAAAAGGTCGGGCAAAATTTGATGTGATTTAAATTTTCTCTTGTACAGCAGTCGCTGTACAAGAGAAAGTAATGGGAGGGAGGGTGTAGATGGGGGATGAAATAAGAGGGGGTCGGATAGGAAGGCGGCCCCCATTTTCAGTGGGGCATGCCCATGCCCCACGACATGGGGAGGAGAGGAGAAGAGCAAATACCCCCTCGCCCCCCCCTCCCCGAAAAAAAAAAAAAAAAAAAAAAACCGCAAAAGGGAGTGCAGTTTTGGGTCGACAGTAGGCCATCCAAATCATCCTAGAGTCTTGTCTTTCTGTGGTATGCTGAGTTTTTTTTTTTTTTTTTTTTTTACTTGTTTGACCTCCTGCATTCTTTCTAGTCGGGTTGCCTTTGGTATATTTCTATCATTGTTTTCCTTCTAGAAAATAGATCCTAGGCATATTGACTGAATGCCTTGTAGTCCTCCTGAGTGTCTAACAGTCTGAGTTCGTGGTTGTCTGGGATATATTGGATTGCCGTTAATTAAGCGTAGTCGTAGGTCACCATACAAATCGCACTCAAACATCTCTTTTTACATAGGTAACTATACAGTTAACCTTTATATTTCTTCAAATTGTCAACCTCAATTGCCTGCGGGGGCAACTTGATCCAGTAATTGACTCGCCGGCTAAAAGAAAACTGTCCACTTGTTTAAACCTCTTCCCCTCTAATTTGAATTTATGTCTCCTGATTCTGGAATTCTCTCTAACATAGAAAAATTCCACCTTCGATCATTTTACTAACTCCTATCACAGCTTTATAAACGTCAATCAGGGCTCCCTCCCCTCTAAAGCGTCTGGATGCCAATCTCACCATGCGTGTTGCCTATCTTAGGACCATTTCAAGAAGCTCAATGTCTTTATTCAGATGAGGTCTCCATACTTGGACTCAGTGTTCCAAATTCGGTCTTACAATTGCCTTATACAGTAGGATTATGACCGTCCTATCTCTACAAGATATTGTTCGATATATCATCGATAGGATACCACGAGCATTCCTGGCTACTTGTTTACACCGCTGAAAAACTTCTTATCTGCCCATATTATGCCAAATGTATGCTATTTAGGAGTGCTGTTCCTCAAGTGTAAGACCTTACATAAGAGTGCAAGATCGGGGTAACGTGTGAACTACTTTGTTTGCTCTATGCGTATTAGGACTCAAAACAAACTGAGAAATCGTATATCGGAAGCCCAAAACCGTTAAAGATAGTCTTCAAACGATAAGCATACCAAGGATTTGTGGATTCGTTGTGCTAAATACTGTATTGAACAAAATGTTCACTTTGAACAGCTGCTATAGGTATTTTCCTTTTAGAGGTTTATTTTATCTTCTTTTTATGTTTTGTAATTTATGAGACATATGTTTATAAGAACTTTCGTTTTCTTATTTAGAATATGCTCTTACACTTGTTCAGCGCAATTCTGATCCCCTCCCCCGTATATGTCCTAGTGGTTAGTACTGGCAACTACTGTCTTCTTTCCTCATCGTGGAAAAGGCCTAGGTTCGAATCCTGTCTCACGAGAGGAACTTTCATCAAATGTTTTCGCAACGTGACCAAATTTATTTATTCATTCAGTTGGAGATAATAATTTCCCCGCTAGACAGCAAAGTTCTAGCGGGGGTTTACATTAGTGACAAGTCAGTAATTAGTGTATAAAAATAATAAAATATGAGATTTATGAGAATAAACAAAAAAAATATATAAAATAAATCAGATCAAATTAATTCTATAAAAATGAACAAAAATGTATCAATGTAGTAGGAGAAAGTCTGAGGTTCATTTTGAACTCCATCATAAAAAGTGACCATTAGCACATCCCAGGAAGAAAACAGAATTCCGAATTGGCACTGCCCCACCGACGATGTGGAGCTTCTGGTTTGTAGAGATAATCAACCATGGAATTGCTCGTGCTACGTCAGAATTGAACCACGTAGAAGGTTTCAGCCAGGATTGGTTCAAATTGAATCAAAGTTGTAATTAATATCTATCTCATTAAGCATATTCGCTCTATTTTGTTGAACTTTCGCATCACCTGTTTCGCATCTTCTCATGCGATAAAGCATTTTTTTCCCCAGGAAGTTAAGTCCCCTCCGCATTGCGATCTGACAAAGATGACATTGGTACAGTTTTCTTGCTGGGTACCACAAACAGATAAGCCGTAGGAAATGTCTCAAATTTTCTATCAAAAAGGACAAGTGAATGAACATGCAGCTCTCCTTATCAATTGAAAATGCATCCTCGCTGTCCATCATTAGTGATTCCTAATTTCGATATCATTCTTCTCTCATAAAAGAAGAATACACACTGCTTGAAAAAGGAAAGTATTATAATTATAGCATCTTTCCTTTTAAAATTATAGTAAAGTGTATATAATTATCTGCAAAGAAAGGAATTTCTACATGTGCCTGTACAGTCTTAAGATATAGCCAAAACTAGCAGAGAAAAGCGGAAATGGCAATTCAGATTTTTTTTTTTTTTTTTTTTTTATTGTGACCGAAACTTGAAAATCGTGAGTATTAAATGCTGAAGAAAGTTTTCTTTTATTAATTATTATTATTTTTTTTATCATTATTTTATTCGGTTTTTTTTTTTTTTTTTTTTTTTTTGTTTGGCGGGTGCAGCATAAGCCATAGGCTTTCTTGCACCATGCGGCCAATACTAATACTAAAATCAAGAATCTGATCATAAGACCCTGTCAGAAAAATGGTGGAAATGGTCTTATTTATGATTAATTTGGCCTTTACCGCTCGGCCAGGGTGGCCGAGCGGTAAAACTGACACTGCCAATAGAAGGCAAATACCGAATGCCAATATAATGACAACACGTTACTACTCTGACTGTGTATATCAGTGATATGACGAAATCCGAATTAAAAAAAAAAAAAAAAAAAGGCGCAGTGTGTTAAATAATTATTATTTTAACAGTCACTGGGCGTAACCAATCCTTATGGGTGTTTTCTGTAAAAGTGCGAGTTCACGAGCAGATTTGCATGGGTTCCGGAAGAACTCACGGGAAAACCCTACTTCCTCCAGCTGAGTTTGGTTAATTACAGTTACTATCGAACCAACAACTACAGCCTCTATTGAAGAGGACTTGAGAAATTCCTACAGTCACCGATGGTATTAGAATATACATATAATTAAATTTCAGACAAAGTCCCAAACTTTATTGGAAAGAGCTACATCTGTTCGAAAGAAATGCCAGCACAAGGAGCTGGAGTTGCAGTGGATATAGCAGACTCAAGACTCCACGATTTCACAGAACTTTAGGTAATTCAGCATACACCATACCGCATTACAAATCCAAGGCTCCAGATTAGAACACAATTTCCTCAAATGAGTGTCAAGTGGTGAAATCACCACACTCACTGAAGACAGTGCAATATTTTGACCGAAATATCAATAGCCATTCCATCTATCTTTCATAATAATAAAAAATAATAATCGTAAGTTTACTGGTCCTTTCAGCCATGCATTACAGGAGACAAAACAACGGTCTTTAAGCAAGATTTGGACTTCTATCCCGATGGATAAAAGTCCAAATCCACAATGGCTAGGTGGGCTTGCATAATTAAGCTTATGACATCAATTATGCACATAATTACAAAAAAATATAAATCCACATAAATAATTTGAATATAAAATAAGAGTACTCCAGAAATGATTAATGGTATAGAACCAACAACTAATATTATACACTGAATGGACAGAAATTATGGGATAACCTAGTAACGGGTAGGCTCACCTTTCGCCAGGATAAGAGCAGTCACACGGCGAGGTATTATTAATATCTTTATTGCAGGTAATTATATGTAAATAATTACATATAAAATTAATATTAAGATGGGAAATGAAAGAAGATGAAAAGACGATGGCAGTCACCAGACTGAAGACGAAAGCTGTTCCCTGATGAAGCGTCTTCTGTAGGATTTGTATCCTATGTACTTTTTGTAGTTCATATCCATCCCCTGGACGTTATGGAGCATCTCCATGAGCAGAAATCTAGTGCCTATCCTGAGACTCCACGCCATATACTGCAGAGAGGGGAGGGCTCTTAAAGATTTCGGGGGGGGGGGGATCCTCTAATTGCACATCTGCCAAAAACTTGGCGTATTGACTTCACCTGCTATCATTTTAATTGACACGAGCGAATATCCGTTTGGTGACTTTTCTGTAATTTATAAGTTGGGTGATATCTGAAGTATGTGTAAGTGGTGACAGTTTATGCTTGATGCTCTTTATGTCACATGAACTACAGCCAAAATATTGCTTAAAACCGCTGACCTCTTGAGTTCACAAAAGCGTTCCACAGGTATTTCCACCCATGCTTGCTGCACCGCTGTCCATATTTCTGTCGCATTCCTGGTAGAGGATAAAATAAATCTTTATTTGTTCTACCGAGATACATAAGTGTTACATTGGTGAGAGACAAATTCCCTTCACTACAGTATATCCATCTCCTGGACGTTATGTAACATCTCCATATCATTTTAATTGTCATGAGCAAGCGGAGGGCTAATATCCGTTTGATGACTTTTCTGTAATTTAGAAGTTGGGTGATATCTGCAGGGAATTTACATATAGTACAATATAAAGGAAAATAACAACTCCACCACTGAATACGCTTAGACGCGGTACACTTGTTCACATAAGCACAGCATTGAGTCCCAGTTATTCCAGAAACCACAGAACTGTTAGGTGACAGTAGCCTCAGCGAACCACATCGCGGTTTGTCTCCTGTACTTCGGATCTGCTATTAGCCTTTCAAGGTCAATTCCAATTTGAGACAAGTTGTGGATTGATTCGAACGCCTTGGCTGTTATGAACCTATCGGCCATCTTCAGCCTATTAGCTTTCATCTTCAGGGATTTGGTGCCTCTTACGCCAGATAGCAGGATGTGCGACTCAAAGCTGCCAGAAGCACGGTGATGATATCACTCCAGTCATCTGGAATGAATTGAATATCACTCCAGATGATGTCATCAGGATTCAAAGCATTAGGACCTTTCCACAAAGATGCTCCACAGGGGTCATGTCCGGTGAACGGGGAGGCCATTCCATGGTGGTAAAATCTGCAGAAATGTTCCAGTCACCACGGCTCTGGGGATTCGCAGTTTGTCCTGCTGGAAGAGTCCATTGTCCTGTGGGTGCACGATGCTCATGAACGGATGCAGATGGTCTGCAAACATGGACACGTAACCTAGACAGTTCAGAGATGCGTCTAGACGTACCAGAGGTTCCAACGTGCGCCAGTTGAACATGCCACAGACCATTACCGATCGTCCAGCTGCCTGAACAGTTCCTTGTTGACATGATGGGTGCATAGCTTCGTGCGGTTTCTGCCAGATACGCACCCTCTCGTCGGCTCGAAATAACTGGAAACGGGACTCATCGGACCAGGAGACCCCTCTCCAAAAATCCAAGGTCCAGTGCCGATGTTGTTTCGCTCAGTTGAGGCGTAGAACTCTGTGTCGTGGTGTAAGCAATGAGACTCTGGTGGGTCGTCGGTTTCCATAACCTATTGCGGTCAATGATCGCCTGATGGTCTTGGTGGAGGCGTTTCTGGCACCTCCATGAAGTCGGCGGTGATTTGTTCCACGGTCGCTCTCTGATTGGCTGAAACAATGTGAGACAGAATCGACGGCCACGTTCATCCATCACCTTTCTCCGCCCACAGTGCTGTCCATGATGAGATGTTATTCCAGAAATGGCGTATCCCGATACATTCTTGATACTGTCGAACGGGGATAGCGTAATTTCTGTACCATCTTCGCAATAGAGTGACCCATGCGTTGGGCACTCACTATCATCCCTCTTTCAAAGTCGGTTAACTCACGACGTTTATCCATACTGACATCGAATTACCATATACGTGAATGCAGTGTACCTATATACCTGCCAAGCGGTACGTTCGTCTATTAACGAGAGGGATTACAGCGTCGTGTTGCCCAGAAACACAATGAATTCTGTCCTTTCAGTGTATATACGATGTATGCAGCATACAGAAGAGCGTAAGGCCGAGAATGCCAAAGATTCAGCGCCCAACGAATATTAAAGGTCTAGAAATAGGTTAAATAGATTACAAAAGAAATAAATAAACGGTGGGGGAAATGGTTAGAGTGCTGTAAGAAACTACCAAAGAGAAAGCCCTATAAAAATTGTATACACATAAAGCTAAAACTAATAAAATCAAATGAGAATAAGCTAATTAGATCCTGCGATTACCGGCAGGCAGGAATAGGTAACGTCTGCTAATATTATTCCGATGGTGCTTGCCCTTGATAAAGTACTATTCAGCGTATCCTTTTTCTAATAACAATAATTTTATTAGATTTGCGTATATAATTTTTTAGAGCTTTTTCTATGATTTTTTGCTTACAACGCTCTTACCATTTCTCCCACTGTCCAATTTTTTTTTTGCTCGGTCTAGAGATTTAATATTTGCTTGGCTCGTATATCTATTGGCATTCTTGGCTTACGCTTTTCTCTCTGCAGCACACATATTCCTTAATTATTAAATTCAATTAAAAGATACAGAGGTATTTTTACGTTTAAGCTATTTGTGGTCCGAACCTTCCCCCCCTCATCTTTGAGCTGCAATTTTTGAATTTGATGTTAAAATTGAACTAAGTAGATTTCTAATCTAATCTACGTTTACATTTCTAAGTTTAAATGTTTTAAGTTCGTTTCTGAAATACGTGGATGATGTTTTTGGGCTAAACCGAAGATGGGAAACAACTTTTCCATTAAGACAAAATAATAATTTAGGAATTGTAAAATGTAAACGATAATACTTAGCTCAATTTTAACATCAAATTAAAAATTTCAGCCCAAACATTAAAAAAAAAGTCTAGACGCCAATAGACTAAATCTTAAAATAACCGAGGCACCCTGCGTGTGCGTGTAATTTTTAAATGTTACGTGTTTTATCTACCCTAGATACAGCTACGACGGTAACTATAGTTCGTTCATATGACTAAGCCGTGAAGGGTTTGGAAAATTAGCGTACCTGCGTGTACCTATGAACCTTACAATATTTATTTTGTTTAAAAAAAAAAAAAAAAAAGACAATGCTTTTATTTTAGTATTTGTGAGGCAAGTTTATTACTGTTAATTTACAGCAGAATATGACCACAGGCTTCATGGGCTTCTTTCGTAGTTTGAATCACCTCATATGTCGCAGGAAATTTTATGTGGTGTTAGTAATCGCCTGACAGCGGACTAACTCAACCACCACATGTGGTTGAGTTAGTCCGCTGTCAGGCGAGGGGTACTTATTATATTTTTTTTCCCCAAAAACTATTTCGGGGGGGGGGGGGTATTTGTCGAGCAAACTGACCGAAGAATACACGCAACTGCACACACGATTCATAGCCTTAGTTCTGATTCCTTTCCCCCCTCGCTTTTTCATTTCATAAGAAATTACCCGAAACTTCGAATCACGCTATTTTTTTTTTTTTTTTTATTTAAATTTTTATGCACAACAGCGCTAGTACTCCAGTTCTGATGTTTATCAACCACTGTAATGTAGAACATTTTGCCGAATGACAGTAAAAGTAATTAATAATAGAAACAATAAAATCAAAATAAATAAAATAGAAACAAAATAGAATTGAGCCTTCCCAAATTTCACTAAAATCGGGCCAATATAAATTCAGGAATTATTATTTCATTTATTCAACATATTACATGGTTATCCATTGTAGCTGAAGCAAAGGATGTTATTTCTTGCCGTGCACTGATTGGAGTAATGAATGTACAACACGGCGGATGTGCAGAATCTATATACTCGTATGTGTGTTACAGTTCAGGCGCGTTGGTAAATACAGTAATAATCCATGATATATATATAGAGAGAGAGAGAGACTTTATTTTCAACTAGATGAATACAATACTGATAAATAAGTACAGCTGAAACTGTCCCGTCATGTCCAAAGGCCAGGAGCTCACATCAGAATTAATTAATTTTTGAAATATATATATAAAGGTCATAACTTTAATTCCTCAACATTATAAAGTTATAATGTTGAGGAATAACTTATTATTTGATGACCAGTTAGCCAAGTAGTTTTGATAGGTTAATTCAGCCTAATATAAAAATGTAGAAGAGAGGAGGATATAGCCGAAAATGACTTTCATGTCATTTATGTATGATGATAAATGTTAACGGCAGATCCCTGTGAAATACCTCTCTCCATCATTAAAAACATATGAGTAATGCCAATTTGGAAGGTGGATTTGGTAACGTAATCTTTAAACCAATATCATAAAAAATTACAGATTTCATGCAATTCTAATTTATCTAAGAGAAAAATATTATGCATAACCGAATAAAGGCTATAGCTCAGTGGTCAGCAATCTTTGACACGAGATTCAATTCAGGAAGAAAAATGTTTGCCGCTGCATTATAAATGGTATATTTTTTAAATTTATTTATCATTGATGACATTATAAATTGACCAATGCCGTCAAATTAGGCAAGTTTCCAGTATCGAGGAAGTCACTATTAATCATATATAAAATAAGATTTCCGAAAAGGTTGAAAGTGTTTACATTTACGGCGCCATTTTGCTGTATCCGTAAAGAATAAAATTTGTTTGCCTGTCGCAGCAGTTTACACCACTTTGGATACAACAAAATTTTGTTGTATTACCGTGATAATTATTTTTATGAGGGATCAAACTCGTTTGATTTATATTTCCGTATTAAAAGTATTAGTTGTATTATCAATAATACAACGTAAAATTGTTTAATGATATTTTTATAGCACTATAATAATTATTCGTTGACTTTATTTCCTAAATTTAGATCGCGGCAGCACAGTAAAGACAGGAGAGCCGCGTTTTCTCGTAGTTGCTCTAGAGAGATCGGCATATACTCGCATCAAGTAAATCTGTTTTCCCTGATCTAAATATAATTGTGTATTGCCAGCCAGAAGCATAAATTTGTTATAACTATTATCATAAGATAGTAGCTACCCTATTGAAAAATTGATGCAAATACCCTTCCCCCTAATTCCCGACGGAGTTTTTTCCAATATTGATTTAGAATTAGAGACATATTTAACTGCATTATTGATTTGCTACTAATTTTGAGTAGTAATTAGGGAATTTCTGATAAAAATCTAGAAACAGAAATCCTGAAGAAGCTGTAGAAGCATTAATAAGAATTCATACATCGAATTGTGCATTTCGGTCAAAGGCTGCAGTGGCTAAAAACATTATAGAAAATAATGTTGGAAATTGTTCATGCACTTTTCTTTCCATTGTTAATCTGTTCTGAATACAGTTTATTCAGAAAGTGATGGGAATAACATCAATGTTTTTTGAAACAATTTAAGGAGAACATGAAATTGATATGGGGAACTAATCATTAATCTTAGTTGAATTTTCACCTTTTTGCAGCATCAACTCGGTAACTTCTCCAAGATTCTGGAAGGCACTGCTGCGACAGGCAATTATTGACTTTATAGATTAGTAAATCGATAATGTAAACACCAGCGCATTTAATTAGGAATACAGGGATTCCATTACAGGGATAACTGTATTCCTTAGTGGAGGTTTTTTAATTGGCGTTTTAATTCATAAACATTCATTATGGATAAGCTAGATGGTTGATATTTATTATCAATATAACATTTTTAAAAAAATCTGTTTACCTTCGAAGCTTGATTGCGCTCATTATGAATACGACCTTAGTCATATTCATAATCAGCTTCTAAAATATGGTGTAAAATTTACACCAGAACCCTAGGGACAAGATTTCGATGTAAGCCCTCTGGCCTTAATTCAGATTAATTCATATTATTGCAATTCAATAAAGATTTGTTTATTTAGTAGTTTAACTGCATTGTGGAGTGCGTAGCACACGCTTCTTGATTAGACCGGAGTTCGAGTTCGTGATCCCACCAAATACGGAGAATGCGGAAAGGTCAGGGAATGACTACCGCATATCCCCGGAGCAATATGGCCTTGGTTGCTAATGCTCCTAAAATCCAAATAACAACAACAACAACTGCATCCTCGTATTTTCCAGAAATTAAAAAAAAAAAAAAAAAATTAAATTTGCATGGAAATATATAATACGTTAATTGTGTTTATTATTGAGTTAATCAATTACAGAAAAATAATGCACATCCTTTATCAAAATAAACTCAAAGCATCTAGGTAACAACAAATCATTTGAGTACAGTTATTACCAAGGAGGATAAACAGGAACATCTTTATTCAAAGGGAACATGAGTTTTTCTTTTGTGATTATCTTGATTCAACCAGCAAATATTTACTCATCATAAATGCATTCCACCTTCCCCTACACGTCAATTAAACTGGAAGACCATGCAGCATTGCTCGTCGGTCCACCGACCGATTTTCAATGATCCACAGTCCTAGTTGGATGCACTCGTACCTTGCACCATGCCAATTGACGGTGTTTTTTGTTATCAAAGATTTGTGGGCTGCAGCTCTTCCATGAAAATTCATAGCATGCAATTCTCTGTGTGTCACTGAAACAGTTACAGGCTTGCTTGTAGTCGCCTCTGAAACTGTTACCTCTTTTTGTATGCTCATCGTTCAGTACAGATTTCAAATATATTGTGGACTAACCGCTGTTCACCTACTATAGGTCAAAATATTTGCATATTTCGTAGTCACACAATTTCCTGCAGGTGGATGTCCCATGACTTCTTTAGGATAGTGTAGATATTTAAAGATATTCTTTTAAATACTGTATCTATTGCATTGTTAAGATATTCAACAGAAACAAGGTCAACGTGTGTTTATTTTAATTGTGGTCCCCCGGGTTTCTCCTATATATATCGCTGTAGCATATGAAAAGGCAAAACGCCAAGGCCGGCAAGTGTGTGTGGTGTTATGTTGAGTGTTTGCACCTGGCGACTTCACAGCCAGGGGGCAGGGGACAGCTGGTCCCCTGACGCCCAACCTTGGCCACGAGGAGGCACGCCAGAGAACTTTATTACCAGAGACACTTACTGGGGCTATCAGGCAAGCCTGGGAGCTCCAAGGTGTTTAGGGGAAGGAAGTGAAGATAAGAATGAGAAGTAAGGGGACTGGAAGGGAAAGTTGGATAGAAGATAAAGGGAAGAAGAATAGACATCCCCTGAAATAGGGGACGCCTCCGTAGCCAGGTGGGCAGGAGCAGCAGTGCGTAGCACACGCTTCGTGATTAGACCGGGGTTCGAGCCCGTGATCACCAAATACGGAGGATGCGGAAAGATCAGGGAATAACCACCGCATATCCCCGGAGCAATATGGCATTAGTTGCTAATGCTCCTAAAAACCAAACAACAACAACAACCCCTGAAATAGAAGAGAAAAGTTTACAATAGTAAAGGCCTGACGTAGCCCAGTGGTCAAGAGCGAGAGTACATAGCACGCGTTCCTTGAGTGGACTGGGGTTCAAGCCCGTGACTACTAAATACGATATTTGTATTGACGATTTATTGTAAACTCTACTGACTTGGTTGTCGTGCCGGAGTATAAACAGAAAATTTATTTATTTATTTTAGAAATAGTGTTTTTTTTTTTTTTTTTGATTTGGTAGTTATTGGCGCATCGGCTTCTGTGGCCATATTGCACCTCCCAAGGTTTTTGCAGTACTTTGATCCAAGCCCGAGGCGGGAATCGAACTCGCGACCTTTGGGTTGCCGGGCAGGTACTTTACCCACTCGGCTTAGAAATAGGGTATAGTGAACTATATTCTGTTACATTTAAGTCTAATCTATAGATACTTAGACACATTTGAATAGAGTTGCAAAGCTAGCAATCAAACAGTATTAATGAAAATTGTATACACATAAAATAAAAATAAATAAATTTTCTGTTTATACTCCGGGACGACCAAACGGTCAGAGGAATTCACAAGATAGACAGAATACAAGAAACAGCACCGTATCCAGTAGTCACGGGCTTGAACCCCGGTCACTCAAGGCAGGTGTACTTATTTAGTAGCATATGAAATGCTACTTCCTGTCTATAGGCCTGCCCAAGAGCGGCCTATAGACAGGAAGTAATATTAACAGCCATATGTCTCCAAAAGAAAAATATTCACAATAAATGTGAACAGCAAAAAAACAGTTTTCAAAACTATCTTCTAGAAAGAAGTTTCCTGAAAGTCAATACCTTTTAGTCTTGTACATAGTCATTAAAATTCGATACATATAATGGATATCATTAACAGGACTTATTTTCCTGCAAGACATAGCCATTAACCTCTCATAAACACAAGATTTGATTTTCAACAACAGTTCTTACGAACAATTTACAATAAGAATCAGTGAAACTCAGAGCCAAGAAAACCTTATAAACTCTTTGGTGTAACACCCAATTAAGGATTAAAATTTACAATGCATTTTCGTCTCCTAAACACAAAATCAGAGAAATACAAGAAATTCTCCATTCTTTCCACCAACCGTGGAAAATCAGAGGGACTATATACATTTGTCAAAATCTGAAGCTGATTTCTAACATCTCTATAGTGGTTACATTCTAGGATTAAATGATCGACCGTCTCAACAGCTTCACAAGGACTGAGAAGGCGATGCGGACAAACCAAGTGCATTTAATTTGGAGTTTATACTCCCATGACCTGTAATCATAAATGTGACATTTAAGCCGGGACAAAACCATTTTAATTGCTTAGTGCATTCAAAGACGTTAAGAATAAAACTACATATAACCCTGCCCAAAAGAGCAGCATTCCATTCCAATTGCCAAAGTTTCTCATAAACTCAGATCTTAATCTAGCAACATCCTCCTTTTCAGATAAATCCATGTTCAATGTATAGTTACCATTATTAGCTGGGGGGGGGGATCCCTTCTTCGGTGATATAATAGATACTGCAGTATTATTTCATAGTAAATAGGTATTCGGCCATTCAGAACCTGCTGAGCAACGGTAGAAACAGTTCTACACGCTCTGGAGGTGGCAAGAAGGAAAAAAACGCTGAGATTGGATTAAGCCATTTCACCATGCTATTAACCACCCTAAAGCCCCATGCACATGCCGCATAGCATATGATAGGCAAAAATAAACTTTTTATAGTATAGCCTTAATATACTTGATCTTAAACCCAAAACGTTTTTACTAATTTTAAGCATTTTCTCTGTTAAAGCCTTAATCTTGTTAAAAATATACTTTACATGTTGAATGAAAGAGAGTTTATGATCGAACATTAGTCCAAGATATTTGTATGTTCTTTATCAAATATTTCGATTAGAATTTCTTGTTAGTGTAGAGACTGTATACTTAGATTTAAGGTATGAAAAGTTATTTATTTTCCTTCCTCTGCCATGCGTGAGAAAGCGAGGAGCAATTCGTAAGGAACAAAACTTATCTTCTTTATCTCAAATTACCAGTAATGGAAAAACATTTTGTGAACATCGAAAAAAAAGAAAGAAAACCTATTCACAGTGATGTATTTTAGTTTTATATGAAAGTGGGAAAACTACGAAATTCATTGTGCAGGAAATACAGTTAATGGAAGGTTTGCAGGACAGCTGCCTATGGCAGCTTTATGATGGTTGCGAGAAGTTGTCCTTGGCCTCCCACCGCCGACTTTGAATAGTGGGGCGAAGAGTGACGCTCTTGGTGAAAGACCATCCTTTACTTCCCACTAGCGTCCGTAAGTGCTGCTACTTCTTGGGTTCGCATTGCGGAAGTGAAGCTATTGTGGAGGTGAAAAGAGGAGTTCATGCAAGAGGCTGATTACTACTGCTATACACACAACGATTCCCGCCAGTAATTGTACGATAATTGCCACGATTACAGGAGACCAACCAGATGTGCAGTCCACCGCTAATGTACCTACTGCACAACAGCAGTTAGCTCCCTCTCTCCATCCTGCTGTCTTCTGTTCTATACTTCGCTTTGTCCCATTCATATCGGACACAGAAGAAACTCCAGACAGGTTTACAGATCGTTATACCAAACACCATGTTTTTCGTTTTTTATGTGCTGTGTCCATCCTAGATGGGAGTGCCATTTCGGTTCTCATTGGTAGTTCAATATGAAAGAAGAAATCACAGTGTCGTTTCGGTATGATCAGGGGTCGAAATGGAAAACTTTACGAAAGGACCGCTTATCAGGATAATAGAACAGAAGGCAGTTAACATGTATATTACTGATGCATATGACGAACCGGAAAATAGTTTTCAGGTTTCTATTCTGAGCCTTGGGTATGATGTAATCTGAACACGCAAAATTGCTTTACCAATTACGCAGAATCATATATAATTTATAATACACACGTGACAGGTGGTAATGACTCGATCACTGAAAGATCAAATATTCTTTCCTATAGGAGTAGTTTTTGTTAAAAGTACTTGAATGGTTGATCTTTAAATGGCCGCTTCATTGCCACCTATCATGTAGAAATTTTAAAAATATATAACGTATTAAAATCACACTACCACGTTAATATATATTTAAACAAGATATTATTTCCAGCACCAACTGTGCTGGGAATGTGTTTGCCGTCAGGAAGAAAGTCCACTCCTCAGAATTCCACTTGATATCTGAAATTTACTTTACATAATAAAGCTTCCTTTTAATTTCAGCGTAATTACACAATATTTTGTGATGCTGGAACTAAGACAAAGATCTGGTGGTTAAATTCTCCTTTAAATGACCAGAATTTTATTATACTGAAGCATTTTAATGTGGAATTTTCCAATTTCAGCACTGTTCATATCTTTAAATAAATATAGATACTGACACAAAGGAAGATTGCCAAAGCAAGAAAGTATGGGTTTTTGTGAAATACATTAAAAAAAAAATGACAACATATACACAGAAGTGACCACTTTATTGGGTGTACCTAACTAATAGCGAGTGCATCACTCTATTGCCCTCAGAACAACCTAGATTCGTCGTGGCATGGACTCAACGAGATGTCCAAAGCATGCCACGGATGCTGCTCAGGGATCACATCAATTAGGTGTAAGACACACGAATTGTCGTATGAAGAGTACAACAGTTAAGTGCATGACAGTTCACTGGATGTGACAAATTGGTGAAATACAATTCGGTATATCATATAGGGACCAGAAATTAAGAAAATCAATAAAGTAAAAAATTTGAAAATCACATCGTGACGGGAGGAAGGAAGTTTTATGGGGGAGTGCATGGTTCGCTCCTCCACCGAGGAATTCGGTTTATTTTTTTAAATGAAGCAAACACGCATAATGCAATTTCCAGTCATTACATAGAGACGTCTCACGACCAATTGTCTGGAACAAAAATAAATACTTCTTTTAACTACCCTCACCCATGCTAACCAAGTGTCTTCTGGCTTATCAACAATTAATGGGGGGGGTCCGAAAGCGCCATGGGTACTGGGGGGGGGAACTCCTCTACCAGACCGCCTTTACCTATAGGGGCTTGCTCTGTCTTCGCGTAATTTACTTCGAGGCCAATTGACTTACGGTATGTTTCCAAGTTGGATATCTAAAAAAATAAGAATAAAAAAAAAATTAAATAAATACATTTTTGTGTTTATCCTCCAGGACGACTATATGGTCAGGCAAGAAAGCCTATGGCTTATGCTGCACCAGCCAAAAAAAAAAAATAAATAAATAAAATAAATAAATAAATAAATAAAATAAATAACAATAAGAAGAAGAATTAAAATAAAAAATACTTAAAAGTGAAAAGGAAATAGACAACATATGAGTTTCCCACCTCCTGTAAGTAAATATCCAGCTGACCTTTAAATTCCCAAACAGTCAGCCTCTACCACCCATGTAGGTAACTTATTCCAGTAATTTATTGGCTAAAATAAAACTTCCTGCAGTCCAGTCTAAACATTTCCCCCCCATAACTTGAAATTATGACCCCTAGTTCTAGAATCATTTATAACCGTGAAAATTTTGTCATCATTCATTTTACTTATGCCTCTCAGAGCCTTAAACACCTCAATCAAGTCTCCTCTAAGGTGCCTAGTTTCCAAGCTCTGCAACTCACATATTCAGTCTTACCAGGCGAGTTACCTGTCTTTGGACCTTTTCAAGAAGCACAATGTCTTTCTTTAAGTGCGGTCTCCATACTTGAACACAATATTCCAAGTGTGCTCTTACAATGGGATTATGACATCCTTATCTCTACTAGCAATTGTTCGATAAATCATTGATAGGACACCACGGGCCTTCCTTGCAGCCTGTCTATAATGTTCAGAAAACTTCATGTCTGATTGTATCGTATCACCCAAGTCCCTTTCCTCCACTGGCGGCTTTAGTTCAACTCCGCCAAGTATATAAGTTATTTTGTGGTTACTGTTTACCAAATGTAATACCTTACATTTTTCTGGATAAAAGCATAGCTGCCATTTTTCTGACCATCCATGAAGTCTATCTAGGTCACTCTGAAGAAACTCTGCTTGGCGGCGATCATTAACGACTCTACCAATCATCACATCATCTGCAAATTTAGACATCACACCCTCTATCCCTTCATCGATGTTATTTATGAAAATCAAAAACAACAGTGGTCATAATATCCCACTTCTTACATCAACCCAATCTGAGAAATAACCATTTATCACAATCTTCTGTCTCCGGCAGTGAAGCCATCCAGCTATCCATCTAAGGATTTTCCCTGTGATTCGAACCTGTTCCAGCTTATAAAATAACCGCTCATATGGGACTGAGTCAAATGCTTTGCTAAAATCCAAATAAACTATATAGAAATTATTCCCAAAGTCCAGCTTGAATGATCCTGTCAAAATAACTAACTCGATTAGTTAAACATGATTTTCCCTTTACAAAACCATGCTGAGTATTCTCCAGAATTCCATTTCTATCTAACTAACCCGATTAGTTAAACATGCTGAGTATTCTCCAGAATTCCATTTCTATCTAAATGATCATGAATAAAACTTATAGAAATGATCATTTAGATCATTTCTATCTAAATGATCAGTCTCCATGATTTTCACTACTACTGAAGTTAGACTGACCGGACAGTAATTTCCCACCTCACTCTTAGAACTGCCCTTATTGGAGATACATTGTGTTTGTTTTGCGAACACGTGACCGCCTTACGTCACTTTATTAAAAAAAAAACAAGCGGCCCCCAGCCAGAAACTGGCAAATTCGCTATGTACATACATACATATTATATACAATGACATACATAGATATACAATTATATACATAATCATGTTAATTAATTACACTGTCATAAGTGTAATGAACCTGTACGGGTTTACAATACAAATCACATCAGTATACATTGTGGCACAGAAACCACAAGACAGCAGCCTTTTTTTGTCCTAGGAAGAACGAAAAGCGCACTCACTGGTGGTAGTGTTATACCAGTGGGTGCTAGCTAATCCCGTACCCACAGCTACCCAAACTGGGGTACCAGCTTGTAAGATGTAAAATCTTACATGTTAATATTTTAGAAATGAGTGAGCTTTATTTAAAATAAAGGTTAGGAAATAGCAAAATAGGACAGTAAACATTTTCAGTCACAAATATTATTCTAGGTCACTCACAAGGAATTAAAAATTAGACAAGGTTGAATTAGACAAGGGAGCGGTGAGCTATTAGCAATTAGGGATACATTTCAGTTCCCACCGTGGCAAAGAATAAACAATAACAACGGGAATGGTGACAGGACTAATGGCGAGCAGGTGCGAATATCTATGGCTCTGAGGAACAAAAGGGCTGTAGACTGAACATTGTGGGACATCCCTTTGTCCGGTGACACCTAAGATATCGGCCAGGTATTTGCGTCTGACTGTCGGCGATGGCAAAGGTCGTTAGAGCATGTAAAATAAATCTGCTAAGTTTAACGAGGGGTGGCGAAGGTGACGGCGAACTTCAAAGCAGCGGATTGCCTGGGAAAAATTTGGAAATTTATTAAAATGAGCTCTGAATATACAGCTTGAGAAATTTTAAAGGATGAATAGGAAATGATGAAAAGAAAGTTTGACAAAATAAGAAGATTGGGTAAACTCTGAAAAAAGGCAGGCCCGACATAAGGAGGCGGTACGTAATTGAGATGACAAAAGTGAGTGAACGGGGAGAGACAACAGACACACACAGTTGAGAAGATTTCGTTGGTGTTTGTGGAAATGGGTTAGTAAAAACAGAGTTGAGTTTGACGGTGTTAGGGAAAGAATGAGTTAAAAGTTACTGAGTTGAGTTTTTGTTAGTGTTTGTGAAAATGGGTTAAAGAAGAGACACACAGTTGAGATTTCGTTTGTGTTTTTGTGAAGATGAGTTAGGGACAGACACACAGTTGAGATTTCGTTGGTGTTTGTGAAAATGGGTTAAAAAGAACACAGAGTTGGGCTTTTGTTGGCGGTTTGTGGAGATGAGTTAGGAAAGACAGACGTGAGTTTTTGACAGTGTTAGTGGGAAAAATGAGTAATAAGTTGTGTAGGGTTAGATAAGTCCTGTCCTATCCTGTCAGCCAGCTGGGAAAGATCTGACAAAGTTAAGATGGAGTAGTGAAGGGTTAGATAAGTTTAAGTACAGTCAGTGGGTTAAGAAGGTTAGATGAGTTTCATAATAAAAGAGAGCAGTCGAGTAGTTGGTCATGGAAGAAATATAGTAGAGAGAAATAGCCTAGTCCGTCATAGGAAGGAAGTGACAGTGGCCAGAGTGAAAATAAGTGAAAGGAGGAACCTTGGTAAACCGAAAGAAGCCGCCTTGTGAAGCTGAAAGTAGGAGCCTTGGTGAGGAGAAAATAAACCTAGTCCGTCATCGGAAGGCAGTGAAAGTGGCCATGTACATATAAGTGAAAGGAGGAACCTTGGTAAACCGAAAGAAGCAGCCTTGTGAAGCTGAAAGTAGGAGCCTTGGTAAGGAGAAAATAAGCCTAGTCCGTAATCGGAAGGTAGTGAAAGTGGCCAGCATGCAAATAAGTGTTGTGTACGGAGAGAAATAACCCTAGTCGACCATCTGAAGACAGTGATAAAGGCAAAGCGCAGATAAGTGAGCTGAGAAGATAAAGTTGTAATTCCTAGTCCGCCAGAATAGCTGAACCGAAGATTAAGTAGCAGTATCGAAGACGAGCCCATAAATTTCCTAAAAGACACAATGATGCCCTGTCCAGACGTAGACTGCTGCCCATGGAGAAACTTGAAGTTCTGAGATGAATGCAGTTGGTAAACGATGATGCCATTCCCAGACAAGGAGCTGAAGGCCCCAAAACGGAGAAATCCGATTCGTAAAATTAAGTAAGTGACTAGATATATATAGTATTCTCCCTCACAAATAAAGGACTGTTGGAACCCTAATATCAGATTAGTATAATGTTTAGAAAGATGTTAAAGGAAGGATATACAAAAATATAAATATATACATAAATATAGAGATAAGTCAGATGATAGTTTTGAGTTTTGATTAATGTATAATTAGTCATATGTAGAAAGGAAAAGGAGAGAAATTTGATATTTGTTATTGTCTAACATATAGGTATGATATATTTTGGAAGGGAAGGGTAGAGAAATACAGAGAAAGAAATAGCCTTATGAATATAGCTAACCCTTGGGACCAGCATTAGTCCAGAAATTGATGTCAATTGTACTATCTGTCTTGATTAAAGAAAGTTGTGAAGTTGTATTCCCCAAGACAAAATGGGGCACTAATTAAATTAGAAATTAAGAGTGAAATTCCTAAATCAATTTATAAGGTAAGAATAAGATTTACATAAGAGAAAGAGTGTGAACTAAACCTCTTAAGTAATTATTGTTCATGTGTGGAGAAAGAAGAAACTAAAATAAGTTCATGTAATGATATTGATTGAGTTGTATTGAAGTGGATAACCTTGTTTAGAGTAAAACCACTGTATTTAATTGTCATATATAACTGATAATACATAGGCAAATTTGAGAAATAATAATGTGCTTGAGAGTTGATAATTTTTATATTGTGTATCTAAGTGTAAATAAAATGTTACGTTATATATTAATGTGTGTGTTGTTTGTCATTCTTGAACACTCAGCCTGTCCGAGGGGAATTATTAATAATTAAGAAGTTCCCTTGAATCTGGAATTCTCCTGTAAAGTCAGATGTGTAAGTGGGGAAATTAAAATAAGGTGGACAACACTCACATAAGGGAACAATAAAAATAAGAATAAAAAACAAAACAAAATAACAGAATAATAATTAAACTAAATATATAAAATATCCTTCATTTTATTTTCATTAATTCCACCCCCCACAAGCTAAAAAAAAAGGAGATGGCAGGTGATATCAGTTTTAAGAGATATCGATAGACATTGCAAGTGTTGGGTTCGTTCCTTGTTGTTGATAGACCTGATAAGAGTTGCTTTCTTTTCGGTAAACAGCAGAGCAGAATTGTTTAAAGCTTAGAACGATTGAGAATTTTCAGTCAGTGCGACTTCATTTCCTTCAGAGAAGTTGCTGACAGCAGCTTGTAGTGTAGATCTGTTGTCGTGGTACAGGCTGCACCGATACAGAATGTGCGTCCAGGTTTCCTCAGCACCACACAAGCAGAGACTGGTGTCGGACAAGCCAAATTGAAATAGTTTGGAGTTGATGGAGCCGTGCCCAGTAAGTATATACGATGTTGTTAATCTGGGAGAAAACCATTGGCGGACGTTCTTGTTGAGACTGAAGGTAACTGCTGGAACAAAAGAGCGGGTGACTTGACCAGTAGTAGTGGAATCCCATCGTGACTGCCACACACACTGATAAGTTCATTCCAGATTCGTCTTTGATGTTAGCAGTTAAGTTGCACGAGATGCCGAGAATCTCGCCAGGAATTCTGTGGTTTAGACGATAGCATAGTCCTTTGAAGATGATATGTACGTCTAGTGGTAAGACTCCAGCAAGTACCTGCAGAGCAGCAGAGGACACTGTTCTGTAGGCGAGGAGCATGGCCAGCAGCATAATCCGTTGAATGGAGTTGAGCTTGGAAAGGAGTTTAAACATTAACGGCTCTATGAAACCAGACTCCTGAAGCATATGTTGCTATTGGTACGAATACTGCTGTATAATATAGTAAGAGAGTCTTATTTAGTCCCCAGTCCGATTTGGAAATGCGGATAATTGCTGCAGTGAACTTCTTAATCTTCGAGGCGAGATGATTAATATGAGAGAAGGTTAACCTGTCATCTAAAATTACCCCAAGATGTTTTAATTCGGGTACAAAGGGGATTTGCTTTCCGTATAGCTTTATATTAGGAGGTCTTCTGTAATCTAACTTGCCCTTAAAAACCATCAGTTTTGTTTTTGTGCTGGATATTCGCAGTTTATTTATACTTGACCACTTGATTAGTTTAGAAAGAGTTGTATTGGCTGATTGTTCTAGTTGAAGACGCGATCGACCTGGAAATAGAAGAACCAAATCATCGGCGTAGGCGAAGGCAGAGATATTGTCAGGTTTTTGCATGAGCCAGCTGTCCAAAACTATGTTCTAGAAGAGGGGTCTCAGAACTGATCCCTGGGGGCACCCTCTTGAGATGGTCCTTGAGAGAGAGACTGCTGTTTCGAGATTACTTGGATGAGTCTATTTTGGAAGTAGATTCTAATAACTTGGAATAGTTGCTGACAGCACTTGGCTTTTGTAAGACAATTGAGAGCACTCCCACAAGAGGGAATCGAAAGCTCCCTCGAAGTCAACGAATATGGCCAATTCATATTTAGCCCTCGAAGCTGATATGTGGTGAACTAAAGAGACCAAGGCGTGTTCACAGGATTTTCCCCTTCTTGAAGCCAAATTGGGATGGAGACATTAAGTTTTGACCTTCAATTAAATCTGCTATTCTGGGTGCTAACAATCTTTCAAATAGTTTGCCAAGGTTTGCCAAAAGAGAGATGGGTCTGTATGCTTTGGGATCAGATTTATTTTTGTCAGGCTTGTGAATAATTTTGATCAAAGCTACCTTCCAAAGATTATGAAATATCCCCTCAGTAAGACATTTTTTGTACATAGAAGTATTTCTGGAAAGATTTCGGAAAATTTCATAATTACAGCATTTTCCACAAGATCAAAACCTGGACATTTATGGATATTTATTTTGCTTAGGACTAGCTTTAGCTGGGGAAGAGTGAAGAGATCCGTTTCATATGAGGAGTAGTAGGTTCAGTTCCTATTCCTAATAGATATTTGTTCTGGAGTTTCTATGGTGAGATCGTCCAGGGGAAGCAAGCGATCCAGGATGGCGTTAACTGAGTCATTCCAGTTAGTGGTTTCTGTATCGTTGTACACTTCATGAGAGTGAAACTTGTTTTTGTTCTTTTTATATAATAGACCCCAGGGATCAGAATTTCCTGTGAATTTAACTAAGTATTGCCAGGAGGCAAGTTTTTGTTTTGCAGTTGTATTTACATATTCTTTCCGCTGGCCTTTATAGATATTTTTTTAGTCTGGTGACTTCTGGTTCAGGCCAGGACCTTCTCCGTTGAAAGTCTCTGCGTGCTTTGTGTTCTTTTTTGCGTAGGATAGAAAGTTCAGCTGTCCACCATGGAACTGTAGAATGCTTGCTAATTTTCTTAGCGGAGCGTTCTGTAGCACGAAGTAAGGCATCCTGTACATAGAATGCATATTCTGAGGCATTGAACTGGTTCAAAGACCGGCGAGTGTCAAAATTAAAATCCTGGTGAATTGAAGACACAAATAAAGGCCATTTGATGGTTTTGATAGAAAATCTTCTAAGATCTTTTGGAGGAGGAGAAGAAGGGGGACCTGTAGTATTTGGAAAGAGAGATACTTAAGTGATTTCTCGGTGGTCACTGTTTGTGTAGTCAGTATGTATGGTCCAATCAGAGATCCTCGAGGACATGGCGGACGTTGAAATGGTTAAATCAATGTTTGATTCTCCGTGGACGTTTGAGAAGGTGTGCGGTTAGTTGGGTGAGTTGTGCAGATTTAATTTGTAGGTGAATAAAAGTTCCTCGAAAATCCTACCTCTGTTGTCCAAGACACTGCTGAACCATAAGAAGGATTTTGAGTTAGAATCAGTTGTAATTATTAAATATGTGGGATTTAAAGTAGCAAACACCTGTTCTAGATATCTTTGTGATAAATTAATATCTTCTATTGGTGGACAATACAGTGACAGTAAGTAGAATGAGAAAGTTGATGTAGAGACTAAAATACAGGTGGAATTTTGATACACAAGCCAGAGATAACAGTGATATCCAGCTTGTTGTTGAATATGATGATGGCAGATTTAGGATCTGTTGCAGAGGACTGAATGATTTTTGTAGTCATAGGATATCCCATAACTTTGGAAGTTTGCCCATAAAAGTGCTTAGAGACATAAGGTTCCTGAATGCATATAATATCAAATAAATTTTCCGTTGCAATGAGCCTGATCTCATCAGCAACGCATCTAGAGTGTTGTGCATTGATCTGCATGATTGTAAGTTGGAAGGGGCAGTCTGGTTCGCTGCCTAGCTACGCAGAGAGAGGCACACTGTCCATCTCTGATGTCGAGATCGCTTGTTGTTCATTATGATTACCAAACGATGGCATTACCAAGAGACCTGCGGGCTAGATAGCTGTGATTAGACATCTTTCTATATTGAGACTTTTGATCTTAATCCAGAAAGAGGAATAGGATGGATGCCTGGTGTGGACCTTAATGGGGGTACCGGGTATGTTGAGCTGCTTCAGAAGGTTTTCACAATTTGTTCTACTGTTGTTCCCGGGCATAGTCGACTTATAAAAATGGTGGAGGGCCTTGACCTCCTTCCTCTACGTTGCACCGTTTTGATACCCAGTGTGTTAGGGTTACAGCCAATAACTGCATCACAATTCTAAGCTACTTGGGTGAAGAAGGTCTCCTTGCCTTGCTTGGGATTAACTTTACTGCTGATAGGTGTTGATTTCATCGGCACTTTTTCAATCCAAAGGAATTACTCCCGATTCCAGTGATGCTCTCATAATTAGCCTCAATTGTTCAGTGCACTCACTTGCCGCCTCCTTAAGATTATAAGGTATATGCCATTAACCCCAGGAGCCTTACTGGCCTGTAGGCTCGAAAAGTTTTTCATTATGCTGATAAGTGGATGCGAAGTTCAAAAGGTTAAATCGCATGTAGACCTTGGCCTAAAATGGGATGAGGGACTAACATTCTCCCAGCACTTTGATTACATCAAAGCTAAAACATATGCAGCGCTCTAGGCTGCCAAACAGGAGTTAATTGGCATCAGGAACCCAAATATTGTTAAAAGTATATCTTGAAATGTATACTTCCCATCCCACTGTATGCTTCACGGATTTGGTCCTCTGCCCCACGGAGCAACCTGAAAACTTTCCTAAGTATTGAATACTGGCTCTTGAGATGGCTGAACATGATCTCGAATCGCCCATTTACTATCTCTAGAGCCATCCTACTTTCAAATCTCAGCATTCCTCCCTGGAAACAGACAATTACCACAAGAAACATTTTCACATTAGCCCAACTGCTAACAGGAAGATTAGACACTCCCAGTATTAACGGCTTTTTTCGATCTCGTCGAGAAAAATGATTGCTGAAACAAGACATCCCCTTCAAAGCAAATTAAAAAACCTTTAAGCCTAAGTTGCTTTTTTCCAGCAAACACAACAGAACTAAGAATTGAACCGGAAAAGCTCTGTAACGAAAAAGCCTACAGATTGCAAGTCTTTGCTGACTCCTATCGTCTGCTATAACTGTAGTGCACAGCCACTCGGCTCAAAAACTGCATTTAATTTTGATCCCTTCTAACTATATTCTCGATATTCTAGATACCAACCTAAGATGTTAAAATTTTAAATGTTCTATGATGTTCAAAGATGCCAAAAATTTAAATATTCTATTATAAAATCATAATTACTCATGTATTCCAAAATTCTGTATTCAACCTTTCAGGGTGAACTTCCCATGGACTTGGTAACCTTTTGCTCATGGGTCCGCTTCACACCTTAGAGTGTAACTCTCACCCTTCTAGCCAATTGCTGTCCCAGGGGTGTCTCTTCAACAGAGATAATAGTAAAAAGTAAATTGATAATAGTAATTATACCGTATAAACATTTCAACATCATTAACTACATTTTTTTAAACTTCACTCCCATAATATCTCATTGATACAAAGTGTGAATTATCGGTGCAAAGTAACTGTTGAGTTCATTACATAAGGGTCCGATCTGGTTTGTACTGTATTTCTCTTCTTTGCATTTATATATATATGAAGAATTCCTTATCCCCACTCTTTGCCAGCGATTTCTCACAATCTTCCTTTGCCAGTCTAACCTTTTCTGTCGCACTATTACAGATCAATTTGTAGCTGTTATAGGCTTCAGTACTTTTTATTTCTCTGTAACTTTTCCATGTCGTCTTTTTCTGCTCAAGTAATCTGGCGGCTTCCTTATTCATCCAACTTGGAATCTTCCTCGTGCAGTATTTTTTAATGGCATCCCTGATTTCTGTGATTAATATTTTAAAGGTATACCATAATTCAATTATATTCGCTCTCTGTGTGATAAAGATAACCCAGTTAGAAGCCCATTCCTTTGCCTTTAACTGCTGCTACTTCTCTGTTCGTCATCCACCGTAGAACTCCGTGATCAATTCCTGCTACTGGTTCCTGTACTGTTGGTCCTATTATATGATCTGGTTCATGGGTGTTGATGAGGTATAGAGTATTGTTTTCCCTAGTACTACCCTGACATGTTGATACAACTAACAATCATCTAGTTGATTTAAAAATTTTGTCCTCCATGTGGAGTTTCCTTCCCATTTGCTCCAATCAATTAGAGGCAAATTAAAATCACCCATAATAAGACATTAACACTTACTTGCCCATTCCCTTTGCATGTAGAGGCTCTCATCATAATCTTCACAACCACCTGGCCTGTAGATTACTCCCACTCCCATTATACCTTTGCTTCCAACTATTTCACACAATACAGATTCTATACTAGAATGCGAAACGTCTGAATCCGGGAAAGCTTTCGTCGCGCTCAGGCTACTTTTGATAAGAAGCATAACCCCATCGCCCCTTCTATCTTCCCTGTCCTTCCTAAATATATTATACATACCGTACTGAAACTCATCATCCCCTATCTCCGGGTGGCACACACCGTTTCTGTAAGCCCTATTATGTCAACGTTACTTGTCCTAACCAGCAGTTCGAATTCACTCATTTTATTGATGAAACTTCTGACATTACTGTATAAACAATTAAGACTTAGTGTTCATGTATAGTTAACTACCCTGACACACCCCTTAAAATTATTTAAGCTCGCTTCCCTGGCATTAGCTACCCGCTCATTTGAAACGTTTCTGCTCTGAGAACATCTTGCTAATATGTTCTGTTGCGGTAACAAACAAGAACTCTTGAGATATATGCAAGTGTTACTTTGACCAATATTATCAGATAAACACGTATTTTTATTATCTGTGTCCCCTGAAACTAGCAGTTTCCCTGAACCTTTAAGGTATCCTCAATAATATAGGCAAAAACTCTTGCACCATCTTTGTTTTAATGTATCCCGTCTCCACAAAACAAATTCGTTCTACCTAGAAGTGTGGGCCAAGCTGATAGAAATTTTCCCCCAAAAGCCTTGCAGAGTCTTTCAAGTCTTCAGTTAATCCACAATGCTTTCAACATATAATCCCTCCTATCGTGCCTGGGCAGAATTGCAGACACTGACATTGTAACTCGCGGCATTTCTTCAGCATGTGACTATATTTGTCTAGGTAGAGAGGGAATACAAGAAACAGCACTCTATTTGGCAGCCATGGGGGTAAAGTGTATTGATGTCTAACGGCACCAGGGGTTTCCCCCATCTCCGCGTTGCTTTCATTGTAGATGTACCAGTTCACTGGGAAGGCCAGAGATTTAAAAGTGCATGGATTTTGTATAAGTGTAATGTTATGTATCGTTGTTCATCTGGCCATTTAGCCGCTGGATCCCTACTGAGGCCCAACGTTGCCCACACTTGGCCCCGTGGAGGCAGAGCAGGTACACAGTAGTATGGAGCTTTACTCTGGCAGGCCCTGCCACCTAGTTTCCTGAGATTTCAGTGGCCAGGGCCTATGTAAAAAAAAAAAAAAAAAAAATGTAATGCAACACGCGGCGATTTTCAGGGTAAGACGCTAAGAGAAAAAGGGCATGCGTTGATTTGAACAATTAAAATTTTGGTAGTGTGGGGCATACACTATGATATTTAGTCAGAGTGGGGAGGAGACTGAAGGCTGGGGGGAAAAGTCAGAAATATGGGGTCAATAGGGAAGACGGCCCCAGAGAAGGTCAGTGGGGCATGCCCATGCCCCACCAGGAGGAAAAGAGGGGTGGGCGATGGGGAGAGAAAAACAGCAGAGCCGTCCCCTCTCTCCCCCGCCCAGGAATTGGAGTAAAAGCCCTGTGCAAGTGAGCACAGGTGCAGGATCGCCTTGTGGCGTCGGCAGCAAAGCTGCGTGTAGTCCCAGTAGTTGAAGTGTCCAAGCCGTGAAAGTTCGTCGTTCCTGGGACAGTCCCGACCTGTCTAGTAGTTAATACTGTATATCCATTTTTGTGCAGCCGATGCATGAACAGGTATCCTCACACTCGTCATTCATATTTCCGCGTCTCTATCAGATAGGGCATTGTGCTACGTGTCCGCGAGGTCCCTCCTTATTGAATTTCTTATATGGCCATGGGGGGTGTGAACCATGGTCACTCGTGTACTTATGCATCCTCGCAACTGATCAATCGGTTGTTCTGCTTCATCGTTTATAACCGGGATGCGCTCCGATACCGGCCTCCGTAGCCGAGTGGTCAGGAGCGGGAGTGCAGTAGCATACGCTCTTTGAGTATACCGGGGTTCAAGCCCCTGACCGCTGAATACGGTCGATCTGCCAACCCGCACTGGACCAGCGTGGCAGATTATGGTCCGTTTCCCTCAGCATGAATTGTTGAGGAGGCTTCCATCCTGCAGTGGGTTGATAATAGCTGCACTTTACTTCTTTTTTTTTTTTACCCCCACTCAATAAAAAAAAAAAAAAAAAACCCTTCATATCATCAGCATAAGAAACAAACTTAGTGTGGGAGCAGAGAAATGCCACTGCCAAGAGGATCGAAAAGATAGCACATCTCTAATTAAGATGAAATGCAGTTTATTTTCCTGGTGAATGATTGACAACTGCCTCTAGTAAAATGGATTTGAATACAGTTAGGAGATTAATTTTTATATCCGCGTTTATCTGATGATATGGGTTAAAGTAATGAGGCCGCCGTAGCCTAGTAGTCAGGCGCGCGGGTGCATAAGTACACGTGCCTTGAGTGACCGGGGTTCAAGCCCGTGACGGCTGAATACGGTGCTGTTTCTTGTATTCCGTCTATCTTGTGAACTCCTCTGACCGTTTGGTTGTCCCGGAGTATAAACAGAAAATTTATTTATTTTTAATGCTTGCACTCACCTCATGAATTCTTATACGTTGCGACAACAGCCGACGCTGATAAGATGTTCTGGGGATAGCAATGTTTCAAATGGCAGAGGGAAGATATAGCTTGAGATACAAACCTAAATAACTTCAAGGGGGTGTGTGTGTCAGGGTAGTAAACTATAGAAGATTACTTAGACTCAACTGTGTCTACAGTAATGTCAGGAGTGTTGTCAATAAAATTGCTGAATTTGAACTCCTGGTTAGGACAACTAATGCTGATATAATAGGGTTAACAGAACGGTGGTTCCACCCGGAAATCGGTATGTATAATGTATTTAGCGAAGATATAAGGAGTGGAGGGTTCATACTTCTTATCAAAAACAGCCTGAGAGCGAAAAGAGCTTTTACCGAGTCTGAAGTCACGCCTGCCAGCATAGTTCAGTTCAGTTCAGTTCTAATCTCAATGATGTCCATTTCCACTTACAGTCTGCCAAACCCCATGTACTTTTTCTGACAGAATCTCAGTTATCAGTTGATACAACTACTGCTCATCTCTGTTGCCCAAATTATTCGCTGTATAATTCCTTTCACCTCAAAGGTGGTATTTGTACATATGTCCGTTCCGATATTCCTTGTTAGAGACTTGGTAATTTGGAATCTCCTCTTTTCGATCTTCTCTGGCTTAAAATCTCTCTACCTCATTCTTTCAAATTCATTTGTTCTCTCTACCGTTCTCCCAATTCCATTAATCACTTGGAAATTTTTGACTTCCTCTCTTTGCAACTTTACTTTCTCCAGTCCAACTTTCCCAACAATGAGGTAATTTTCCGTGTTTATTTTAATGTTCACAACTCCAGCTGGCTTTCGTTATCTAGTCACACAGCCCCAGCTGGTCGAGATGCTGAGGCTTTTGCAATTAATAATGACCTTGCACAGATTGTTCATTTGCCTACCACAATACTGGACAATCCTAACCAAACAGCCAACACGCTTGATCTTTTTCCTCACAAAAAACCCTTCCAAGTGAGTGGTCCTTTAGGCATCTGAGATCACAACTTGGTGATTGTCTCTTCTCCAGTGGAGCCTTTATCTCATGGCTATTCCCGACCTCGTGTTGTTTGGCATTACAAGAATGCAAAATGGGATGACCTGCGAGATTTCTTTTCTTCTTTTCCTTGGTCGGATTACTGTTTCAAAACTTCTGATGTCAACGTTTGCTCAGATCGTGTCAGTGAAATTATTCTTGTAGGAATGGAATCCTTCATTCCACCTTAAAATCTCGTCCTTTCCCTACACCTTGGTTTTCCAATAAATGTGTTAAGGCTATTCAAGAGAAGAATGTTGTATATCGTAATTGGCTTGTTTCCAATTCTTCAGTTTCATTTTTTACCTACAACAAAGCTCGCAATAACTGTAAAGCAGTTATTAATCAGTCCAAACTAGATTTTGAACAGGCTAAGAGTAGAAAACTTGCTTCTTGCCCTAATGGTAACCGAGCATTCTGGTCTCTTGCCAAAGCTATTGGCCGCAACTTTTGTCCATCTCTGCTCTGACCTCTGTCAAAACCAGATGGTTCTATGTCACTTCAGCTAAGGATAAAGCTGACCAGTTAGCATCCCATTTTTTTTTCCAACTCGTCCATTAATGATCTTGATAAAACACCTCCCACCACTCCCAGCACGCTCCATTCAATGCCTCCTGTGGTATTCCGTCAAAAGGATGTCAGAAGGATTTTGACGAATCTTGATTCTAAGAAAGCTCCAGGCCCTGATGGTATTTCTCCACTTGTTCTCAAAAGCTGTGCTCCTGAACTTACTCCTGTTCTTTGCCGCCTTTTTATATTCAACCAGTTCCTAAAAAGGATGACAAATCTCTCCCATCCAATTAACGACTCGTTGAAATTACTTCTGCTATTTCTAAAGTAATGGAGAAATCAATTCACCGCCAACTCTTAAACTAATATGTAGAAACCTTCCGTCTGATCAACGATCGGCAGTATGGATTCCGTCGGTGTCGATCCATTTGTGATATTCTGGCTTATGTTATCCATTTATGAACAAATTCAAATGGAAAGTTTGGTGAAACACAAGCCCTTGCTCTTGACATCTCAAAGGCTTTCGATTGTGTTTGGCATAAGTCTTATAAACAAGCTTCCATCTTATGGTTTACCAACTGTTTTTTTTAATTGGTTATCCAGTTTTATCTGTGACTGAGTGTAACTGAGTTAGGCTCTCTTTCCTCTAACTTCTCCACTAATGCTGGTGTCCTCCAAGGTTCAGTTCTTTCCCCCACTCTTTTCCTCTTGTATATTAATGACCTTCTTCCATTGACTTGAAATCCTATCCAAAGTTTTGCTGATGATAGCACATTGCATTCCACTTTGAGTTTGAGAAACCTTGCACCGCTCAATCAGCTTCAACTTCTCGAATATCCGCTACCAATTCCTTAAATGCCTATCTCCAGGTAATTCTCCAGTGGGGCAAAGACAAGTTAGTTGACTTCAATGCTTCTAAAACTCAGTCCTGTCTATCTTGCAAAAAGGATTATTCTGCTCCTATGCTTATCTTTGGTGACACTCCGATTTCTAGGCAAAATGATATATATCTCTTTTGGGGATTACCCTGACTTCTAATCTCTCTTGGCACAAGCACATTACAAATATTGCTTTCTCTGCATCTAAAAACTTTTCTTCCAAACAGTTGTTCACTCTGTACAAATCGCAAATCCACCCTACCATGGAATATTGTTCCCACATCTGGGGCGGTGCCCCCAATACCTCTCTCAGTCTTCTAGATTCCATTCAGAAGAGGGCAGTTAAGTTAATTAATGACTTATATCTGAGTCTCTCCACTCTCTGTCTCATAGACATACCGTTTCTACAGATACTTCCATGGGTACTGTTCTTCTGAATTGGCTTCTATAATTCCTGCTTTCTCTTTCAAAACAGTCCGAACACGTGCAGCCACCAGCTAACTTCCATTTACTGTCCAACTTCAAACTCACAGAACCAACTTTTCATCTTTCTCGTTTATTCATTGAACTGCCGTTTTCTGAAACAACCTTTCTTCATACGTATTTCCTGAAAATTTCAGTCTACAGAAGTTCAGGTCTAATGTCAACAAATCTTCTTTCGTGCTCTCAACCTCAAAACCCATGCACGGTACTAAGTACTATAGGTTCTACTACCTCTCCCGTGCAGCAGTGCGTAGCACACGCTTCTTGATTAGACCGGGGTTCGAGCCCGTCACCACCAAATACGGAAGATGCGGAAAGGTCAGGGAATGACCACCGCACCGGAGCAATATGGCCTTAGTTGCTAATGCTCCTAAAAACCAAATAACAACAACAACCTCTCGCGTTTGGGGTTTTCATAAAAAAATAATAGAATCTGTGTGGTGTGAGTTAATTGAAAGAAAAGGAACAATGAGATAGGGAGTAATCTCCGACCAGAAGATTGTGAAGCATATGATCAGTGTCTTTATATGCATATGTAATGAGTGAGCCAGCATGAATGACTTATTATGGGCGACTTTAATCTGCTCCAGATTGATTGGAATAAGTGGGAGGTTTTTGGTTTTGGTTTTTTTTTTTAGGAGCATTAGCATCTAAGGCCATATTGCTCCGGGATATGCGGTGGTCATTCCCTGACCTTTCCGCATTCTTCGTATTTGGTGGTGACGGGCTCGAACCCCGGTCTAATCAAGAAGCGTGTGCTACGCACTGCTGCTCCTTCCCACCTGGCTACGGAGGCGCCAATAATAAGTGGGAGGGTACCTCCCGATGAGAAAAAAAAAAAAAAAAAAAAACTTTAAATAAACTGAATTATTATTATTTGTAACGGCAAGTTACAGGAATTACTAGGGGCGAGAATATACTCATCATCACTGACGAATCAGATAACATCTCAGAGCTTAAAGTACAGGAACCAAAGTCAGGAAGTGACCACGTAATCGTCAGTTGGAAGATGAATAAAGATGTTGCATTAGTTAACGGTAAAGGCACGGGTTTTAACTTCAGAAGAGGGTACTATGACAGTTTAAAGTGCTATATAGAATCTGTGATCTGGGTGGATTGGGGAGGGATGGCAAATACATTTAAATTATGAAATACGTTTAAAGCAAAAATCACAAAAGCCATGAACGCATATATAGCTTTATGAAAATATTGCCGGAGGAGGATGCCAAAGTAAATGATTGCGAAACTGTCAAATAGAGCAGAAAAAGATAGCATGGGACAACTACTGAGCGATGAAAAGTACTAAAGCCTACAACAGATACAAGTTTATCTGTAATAGTACCACATGGACAGTAAATTGATGGCCATTGCAGAAAATAGAAGGAACTGGAAAGTTGCTGGAAAGGCATCCTGAAGTGGATTGAAAATACCACAAATAAGGTCGGGTGGGGGGGGGGGGGGCAAGGCTGCGTATGAAAAAGCATTGGCTAAGAGGGTAAAGAATGAGGACAAGGAATTTTGACGTTAGAAACGTTTTTACTGGCATTATTCCAAAAATTTTGTAACGAAAAACTGTAATGCGAAAAGCGTTACAGAAGTGACGTCATCTTCAGCTTCCACCAGAAGCCAATTATTGTAATTTGTATCGTTGGAATCATACTTGTATGATGGCAACAATAATTTATCTTCTACTGGACCAAATTTAATGATATTTTGCACAGAGCTTCATCTTAGCTCTATACTAGAAGAAAAACCTTCAAACCTCTGAAAATTGTAGTAGTTTTTCCAGGATAGTGGAAAATATGAACATGTGATCAAGGAAATTTTCTCACGGGATGAGAAATAAACGGGATAATGTGGACGTATACCGTATCGTTAGAAAGCTAAGGAATTTAGAAACAGAAATATTCCAAAAAAAAATGGGGTGGGTTGTGTACGGGGACACAACCGCAATCGTTTAAGGCGTGAATCCGCCTTTGTGTTATTAGAGGAAGGGTAAGATGTAAATGAATAAAGTCTTGGTGGTTATAAGTGAAGTAATGGACATCGGCCCACTGCCATATGTTTACAAACTCTTCAAAACGAACTGCGACAATAATATTGTCATTTCTTCTCATTCCATCGTTTAATGTTTCAAAGTTATCACATTCCAAGTCAATATTCATCGGAGGGGACGGCGCACTCGAAGTATTCGCGCCGGCGTTGACGCGCTCGGCTTTCTTACGCTCTCTATACAATCTACATCGTTCGGCCTTAGTCAATTTTGGCTTTTCTGATTCCTTTTGAATTTTTTTTCCAATGATATACGTTTCTTACATTTCTGTTCATATTTCCTTTGCAATTTTTTCGACATTATGAAAATTTTCTTCAACTCAGCACACTTATCGGCTTATAACTTTACAAATTTTATTTTTTCGATTATTATTGCTAAATAATATTGTAGATCCTGTTATTCTCTACAAATCGACACCAATTTCAACGTCCTATCTCTTCGCAATCCAAAGTTACACTGCCCAAACGTCGCGCGGCATCGCCATTTTCAGTGTCCACGCGCAAGCGCTACCCTTCATCCGCTGCGCACCCCTACTACCCACCATTTTAGATACGGACATAAACCCTATATCCAACAAAATTTAAATCATTAGATTATCATTTATAGTTTACGAGATATAAGCGCGACAAAACTTGCATTTTCGATAAATCATAGATAGAGCACCATGTGTCCTTCTTGCTGCCTGCTTTCACTGCATATTGAATTTCATGTCTTTTTGATTCTTAATCACAAACTATTTTCTGAACATTATTATCCTCCTAACCTGGGTTTCTGTTCTCCAAGTTCAACAGCTGGCGTTCATTCCTAGTGAGACCTATTTTGGATACCACTCTTGTCGAGATGGTCCTCCAATAATCTCATCAAAAATTGTACATTATAAAGGAAATTGATCCTCTGATTCCAAAAATATTAAAATTATGTTTCTGTAACATCTCCATTGAAAGATATACTAAAATTTTAGTTAACTTAATGAACCACCAATTTCAGATATCATACAGTAATACGTACACTCATTAGCTAAAATATTATGAACACCCCTATCCACGAGTGGACGCATCACAATACCACCTAGGAGTGACGTCACCGACCGGCGCAGCATCTATAGTGACGACACAGTAGTGCTTGCAAGTTCATAAGTTAAAATCCCATGCAACGGAGGAAAGGAAAGACCTGACGGAGTTTGAATGGGGAATGATTTGTGGAACTAGAAAGGCGGTGGCCAGCACCTCAGTAACCGCAGGCATTGCTGGCTATTTGAGAATCACTGTAGTGAAGATGTGGTAGGAATGGTCCAAAGAGGGACACACAACCACCCAATATGCCGGGAAGGAGAGACTACTACTGGTTGACAGTAGAGGTGAACGATGGGTGGCACTGCTGTCCGGAACAACAGACGGCTCACGATTCCTCAATTAATAACAGACTAGAAACAGGACGCACAGAGTAACGTTTCTGAGCACGCTCCTGTCGATATGCCTACAGAGTAAGCGACCGGTTCATGTGTCCATGTTGACCGACCGTCATCGACACTTCCGCTTGCAGTGGGCACGGGAGCACCATTCCTGGAGACTGGACGACCGGGAAAGAGTCGCCATTTTTCTTACTCCGTTAGCGTTTTATTACGTATATATTTATAGTATCGTATGAAGCACTCTCATGCAATAGCGTATAACAATGTCATGCTTTTTTTTTTTTTTTTGTTCAATTAAGTACAGTATTTCAATTCTCTTGTCATCATCTATTTGGCATTTTTTGTTTGTAGTACTGTATTTTCTCATTTGGAACGAATATGTTTGTGGCCTTCTTGATAATATCCTTAAAAACTTCCCATAACGCATATGTATCAAATAGCATATAATAATAATAACTCCAGTTAAATAGATCAAGGAATAACCGAGTCTTCCTTCCTGTAATTAAGGCAATGTCCATGATATTTCTCTTTGACCAACGATATTTCTTTAGACACACAAGATGGGTTTCTGATGCCGCGTGAATCCGTGGTGAGATCTAGGATACGTAACCACGTCTAGTCAAGGATATTTAATCACATTATGCTTTATCTAATAAATAAATAACAGTCATCTAGTTGATTCAAGAAACTATTCCGTTAGAGGTACTGCATGTCCACAATTTTCAATCTATACGAGAGGAATTAAAGCCACTCATAGTGTGCACTCACTCTTGCTTGCCTAAAGAGATTTTTATCGTATTCTTCGGAATCGTTCGGCCTGCAATCCCCCCCCCCACCTCACGATTATTTTTCTTTTACAACTGGTCAATTCACACAACACAGACTCGGTCCCAGGCGAGAGCTGCATGGTTTTCCTCTGGAAACCAGAGATTTTCGCCCATAAAAAAAAAAAAAAAAAAAAAAAACACAATATACTGATGCCTCGTAGCATCAGTATATTGTGTTTTTGAATTATACTATTAGTTTAATATAATAATCATAAGTGGTGCATCCAGAAATTTTCAGGTGGGGTGGAGAGGACTCGTTCTATACTGGTAACTTTTGCAAGCGTCAGCATAATTATATAATATAAACAAAAGGTTCTTGGGAGACAATCCTTCTCAGCATCAGCGCCTATGATCAGCAGAAATGCGAACTACTCGTATTTCGGTGTTTATTAAAATCTAGGAGGATATAACTAAAGTACGGTACATTACAAAAATGTTGACTGCATATTTCCTAAATACACTTTATGTGAGGTACGCGTTGTTAGTTATTTATTTTATTAAATCAAAGACGATCTCTAAAGTCCTTGTCGCATTTCAATTCTTATTAAAATCAAGGACCAAATAAATAAAGTATTACAAAAAGTTGAGCTAATATTACGTTATGGGGCATGTGCAGTGAAGTCAAAATTAATTTGCAATATTATTAGGTAACCGATTAGTAATTAATTGGTAACAAATTAATTATTTACTATTATTTACTTTGCACTTCTATTTCATTAGAGAATGAAAATTCAGCTATTAAAAAAAAAAGAAAGAAAGAAAACGAATGCGCCCGAAAATGCTTTACGCAACTCGTTTGTTTTGCAAACGCACGACGGTAGAACATTAGCAGTGTTCAATTGAATTAAACATTTTCTAGAAGAGAATAGAATAAAGTGAGAAAACTACATTGACGAAGCCCAAGACTTCATGCGCTGATAAAAAAAAAACATTCCCCCCCCCCACACTATCTTCTGACATTGTAGGTCTCAGAGAGAGAGAGAGAGAGAGAGAGAGAGAGACAATCACATCCAAAAATATAAAGCGCTGCAGATTGTACTGCAAGCTGTTATAAGAGTGTTATGTCAGAAACAGTTGATTGGGAGAAATATGAAGGTAAAATACACAGCGCTTTTTTTTTTTTTTTTTTTTTTTATGGTGCAACAAGACAGCTCTCTCTCGTGCCAAAGAGCTTAACAGGGTTTTTGCACTAAAAGCAGATACTGACAAGTTTATAAGTGATAAATAGTAACAGTAATGATGCAATTTCACAATGAACATTTTATTCTGAAACTGGTCTATTTAGTAGAAATTTTTGAAACAAGTAATTTGAACAAATCGTTGCAACGTCATCAAACAATACTCTGACTCAGAATGAACAAGTTGGAAATGTAAAAAGAAGCATGAAACGTTTTTGTCATATTAACTATTTTTCTGGCAAAAAAAAACAGAAGCTAACCAAAAACTTTTCATCAGCCAACTGGATGTTTTTCTTTAAGCAGTTTTTAAAGATATCGATGTTTCGAGTTTTGAATGGGTTAGAAACTCATTTGTTGTTAACATCTCCCCAGACTAGTGAACAATTCATATCCTGTAACGGTTCCTTAAAAGATATGCTTGATGCAGATGCGCTTCCTTAATTGTGGCTGAATGTGAAAAATGAGAATCCAAGTTTATCAGACAATGCTATTATGGATTTGCTTCCTTTATGACAACATATTTGTGGGAAACTGGCTTTTCTGCTGTTGGAAAAAGAATTTCCAGAAGCCATTTTATCAACGACACCACAAGTTGGTAAGCTGTACGCCGAAAAGTAAGCTCATCCATCGCACAAAAACAGGTATACGTAAAGTGACCCGACCTCCCGGATTGAACATGTAGCCTCCATATTTATATCATAAATCACGATTTTGCATTTTTTATTTTATTCTGCATCCTTGCGACATCTTTTGTCTCATAGATGGTGCAAGTTAAGTGCAATTTTGCTAATTCTTGTGAAGAATTTTAAGAAGAAATAGCAAATCATGAAGAATTAAGAAAAATTCACTCCGCGGAAAAATATATTTAATTTCTATTCTTTTTATTGTTAAAAGATGTATTTTTATTATTATTTCACAGAAATACCTAAATAATATAGATATTTCTGGGAAAAATAAATAAACAAATTAATCTATACACTGTATAGGTTTTTTGATATGAAAAACATCTATAGCGACGCATAACAATGGAATGTAACGGAAGTTTAGCAATAACGTCATACAACCCACGCAACTGGCGAGAAACGTATGTGAAATACATTACTTAAATTAAAGCGATAGCATACGGGGCCACGGTAGCTTGTGGCAACGTTGCCCGCTTGCTGAATAACTGATGAAGGTTCGATTCCAGCACTACCCTTGTGGGAATTTTCCCAGGGGCATTCAGCATTGAGTTTGGCGGTCTCAAACCGTGGTCGTGAGGTTTTTCACCGGGATTGAGTAGACTAAACTCCACAGCGTTTTCGCTGCGGACTTGACTCTTGAGGGAAGGGGGTTAGTGGGGCAGCCGCGCCACCACCATAAGGTGAGTTGCGGGCAGTCTATTTAACAGATATGTTCTGCTCCTTAAAAGAATGCGTTGCATGAACTAAAGCAGTTGATTTCGCTGTAGTTAAAATCCATCGATTAAAATTTTGCTGTTCAGCAAAAATCAATTGCTGAGGTTTGCACTTACTCATTACAGAAAAAAAAAAAAAAAAAAAAGAAAAAAGGTAGTTAACATGCGCAGAGCATTTCATTTCAGGCGCATTAGCAAACGTTAATAAATCACTATTTACGCGCGAACAGAGAAAATTTCGTTTCTCCGCATGTGAGTAAACATAACATCCAGTATTTCAGCTACAGTATGTGGACAGCCCCATGCGATACATATTCCAAAAAAAGAAAACAACAATTGCTAGAATTCTATTGGTGTGATTTTAATCAAACACAGGTTGACAAATCTTTTTTTACAGACCGAAATATAAAATTTCCTTAAAATCCATCCACTGGGAAGAGTTATTACATTGCAGACGAACGGACAAAGAAATAATAATTGTAGCATTACTATTAGTCCGATTTTAATATTTGTAATGTTCAACAAATCTTTCTAAAAGGTCCAAATATAAATTTGTCCAAAATATAAATCCGTCCTGAGAGTTGAATTTTTACATGCTAGGGCGTGGTGAATGCAATAGGCGCATTAAAAAAGGGACTATGTTTTACAAATCGAGCAGTTAATTGCATGGTTAAGGTACTTAGAAGACTAAATGCACAAGGAATAATATGTTACGGGTTCAAATTAACTATATAATATTGGTGTAAATACACCATAGTTACCCATAAGTTTAACTACATAAGTAGTTAAACTTATGTAGGCATCGTTTGATTTTACCTCATATTGTGGCTACCTTCACAATGAGATACTAGGTATTGCACTACTTCGAATAAACAACGCTTCTCTAATAGAGGTGACTGCTGTTATTTATTCTCAGTGGGCACCACCACCCAGACGGCACCGTTTCGGAATTTGTTGGCTCAATCATCGGTGGGTGGGCAGTTATACATCACTGTTAACTTCACAACCGTGATGGCATGTTTGCATTACCAGGGTACCTGCATGCCCACCGATGACTGAGCCAACAAGCTCCGAAACGGTGCCTTCTGAGTGCCGTTTCTCAGTGGGCACCACCACCACCCAGACGGCACCGTTTAGGTGCCGTCTGGGTGGTGGTGGTGCCCACTGAGAATAAATTACAGTAGTCTCCTCTATTAGAGAAGCGTTGTTAATTCGAAGTAACGCAATACCTGATATCTCGTTGTGAAGGGAGCCACAATATGAGATAAAATCAAACGATACCTTTACACTACTTATGTAGTTTATGTAATATGGTGTATTTACACCGATATTATATTGTTAAGGTACCTATGCCTACTTTTATGTATTGATATGAAATACATCTATAGCGGCACCTAACAATGGAATGTAACGGAAATGTAAATGTTGCGGTCAAATATTTGTATTGTTGCAATCATACTTCCAGCATAGTAACTGCAGAAAATATGATTGTGGCGTCACAATCATATGTATTAGGTTTCTGGGAGCATCGGTAAGAGGAGTCTGTCGGCAGTACGGTAAGATACCTGACACGTTACCTTATGTATAGTAGTTTAGGCGAATAGCTTAATAAATTATACACTTTGTATAATTAATTTCACGTGGTATAAGAGTGGTAATATAATTAGTAATAATCTTAATGGAAAACAACCACGGAACGTCGTTCCGTGACATATGTATGATTGTGACGTCACAATCATCCTTCCTTGTCATTGTGAAGATTTAGTCTCGATGTCGCAAGTTACTCCTCCTGCAGGAGGTATGATTGTGAATAGCATGACGTCACAATCATAGTTCCTCCAGTTACTACTGCAGGAGGTATGATTGTAACGTCATACTATTATACAAATGCATTTCGCTAACCTCTTAAAGGCAAGGATGTTTTCACATAAAACATCTTTCGTGCGTTCATGGTATACGCGCTTTAATTTTTGTTAAGAAGTATGATATTTTATTTTATAAGTTTAGTTCAAAGAAGTAAATGCCGTAGCCGAGTGGTTAGGCACGCGGTGCATACGTACAAGTGCCTTGGAGTAACCGGGGTTCTCGCCCGTAACTGCTAAATACAGTGCTGTTTCTTGTATTCTGGCTATCTTGTGAACTCCTCTGACCGTTTAGTCGTCCCGGAGTATAAACAGAAAATTTATTTTATAAGTTTTTATTGGGTGGGTTGTAAAATCGATGTTCCGCATTGGAATACTAAGAATCTGGTCACTTTAGGTATAAGCAACCTGCAGCCTCCAAGTCCTTGTAATATATCATATTCATTATTCATGAGTAATCTCTTCTGCATGTTAAATATGTTACATTTTATTACAGATATTAATTTAATCTAATTATAAACACAACAGCTCATTTCTCCCAACAGCGGCGATTATATTTTCGAAAGCTTAGAAAATATCAAAATTAAAACACAGTAGAAGCCGGTTAAGAAATTACAGCATAAGAATTTTGCCCTTTGGTTTCTTAAGTCCCAATTTCAACTTTATATATTGTAATGTACTATTTTCCTGCGTAAGAAGTTTCCTGGGTAAAAAGTTTTCCCGCATAAAAAGTTCATGATAAAGACTACCACAGTGTATTATTATAATAACGTTTTCCCACTTAATACGTTTTTTAAATATGGAAATTATTTATTTTTAATATTAAACAATATAAACATTTGGTAATCGAACGAATTAGTGCCAAGCATCATTTTAGTCCATAAACCACCGAAGTAGGTGAAATGGCATCGTTTTTGATATACACTGTACATGTATCTCGTAGTGGTGGTATCCGCCGGGAGTCCATTGCCGAAGCGTTGCCTATTCGAGAATCCATTTGTCGAAGCGTTGCTTATTCGAGGTAGTCCAATATCAGGGCAACTCGTTGTGAAGACCTTCACAATATGAGATATAACAGAAACGATGCCATTTTACCTACTTCGGTCGGTGATTTACTACGAACTAAAACAATGCTTTGCCCGAACTTGTTCGATTAGTGAATTTTCCGTAATCTGAGGCTTTCAGCGCTAAGACCCTTTTTAGTATAAACACTTTGATATAATGGAAGTGACATGTTGCAATGGTTTTCATCGATGTCCATAACTGGATATGTAGACCACATTAAGCTCTGATGGTTGCGAACAGTTTTGAATTAGTGGATTGTTGCTCTGTCTCATTGTAATTGTGACCTTTTAAGGATGGCGAATCGTTTTAAGGGTGCGTGCAAAAATTGACTAAATCTTTTAAAAAAAACTACCCTCGCTTAAACATACCAAATCTTTCACTGCAAGATTCTTGAAATTCTCTGCTACTCCCCTCTTTATTTTAACGTTTGTTTCTTTGCTGGTTGAGCTAACATTATAAGCAATCTGTAAAAGGACAAATAGCAATTAAAATATTTATGAGAATTAATGAAGAATTATCTCCAATGTCCACGCCACATACAAACCGTAATTGAAATGGAGGCCACACTAAATGTGGATAATAAATATATCTCATATAACTCTACCATAAACTTGCGTTCTGAATAAATGTGAGATATACGAATTTTTTTTCTTAATTTCGTCAATATATCTCACCACTCCGACTTCAAACAAATCACTGCATGACGTTTGAAATTTTTTGGGACGCTCTGAATTCCGCATGCCGAAAAAAAATTTGTATGCGTGTCACTTTGGTCACACGTGACATGGGTTCGCAACCCCTGTTTTAAGGTATGTTGAAACTCCAAAGCAGCTCATTCTTCCAACTTGGTAATGAGTTTAATGAATAGAACGTTAAGCAATTAGAAATCCTCAGTTTAAAAGTGTTTCCCATAGGCAGAGTAAAATATTTATAAATTCTGAAATAGTACTTAAAATCATCTTTAACTTATGTATGTGTATCTTTTCCTTTTTATTTGTGTAATTAAAATTTCACACCCTTAGGTCATTTTTCCTTCTAAGAAGTTTCCCGCTTAAGAAGTGCTAAACCTCCAGTCCCTTGGAAAACTTTTTATCCGGGTTCTACTGTACTTGTAAAACAAATTCATCTATCGGCAAAAGCAGACAGAAATGGATAATCGCAAGCAGCACATATGCACAGGTGCCAGTGGAATGCCATATTATATACTTAATTAAAGGTGAAACAAAAAAAACTTCACTTGCCTGTGTTTTTAAAGAAATCTTCACTCCTGTTTCTTTTAAAATGATTATATATTGATGTGCACTTAATCACGGAAGTGAATCATTTGAGCAACACCTATAAAACAATGATAAATATTATCAATTAAAAAAAACCTAAAATATGAAATGTGAAAAATTTAAATGTGTTGATTTTAAAAATGAAAAAGCTATTCTTCATACAAACAGAGATACTTAGTTGACCTAAATTTAAAAAAAAAAAAAAAACGGATAAAGTGCCTAGAAGAAATTGGTAAACGAGGTAAGTAATTGAAGGCATCCAAAGGAAATGCCCAGAAGTTTAGTCCATGAGGGATAATAGACTTATCATGAGAGCATTACAAAGTTAAGGGAGGGAGGAGGAGGGGGTTAAGAAATCTTTATCAAGCAGAGAGGATGCTACTGTGTTTGAAAAACTTGCGATAAAGTATGCAGCCCTCAATTCGAATCCCACCCAGAAAATGAATAGTACTTCCATCTAGCGGTGTAATTTGAAACCAAAAGTTAAAAAAAAATCATTTATGATGAAAACTTGCATTCAGCACAAAGACCAAAGAAGTTTTTATGTCATTTTATCTTTCCGAACATCACGATGTACTTTTAAGTATATCTAGGATGAACAGATGCTGAAGGTCACAACTGAGACAAAGTGAGTTCTAAAGCCTAAAATGCGAGACAACTTTTAAGAAGAAAAAACTTCACATTACATATTTAAGTAATAAATAAGTAATGCAAAGTTTTCGTTGAACTGCAGTTGAAAAAATACGGTTTCATATATTATAAAATAATTACATTAAGATATCTGGGGAATAACTAAGCAGTACTGCAATAAAATAAATCAGCAGCTTTACCCAATCATATTTCATTTAACTTCTTTTTATCGTGAGCATATGAAAAAAAAACATACATGTTAATTTAAGTTTTTCTTAAATTTGCATAGTAATAATAGCAATAGCGGTTTTACGTCCAGATAATTTCTTCCATCTGACCATTGGAACGAAGAGACAGCATTTTAAAAAAACATGTTTTAATAGATATTCTGTGTTAAAACTGTATTTCAAGAAATATATATATAGTTTCTGTTCTCATTGATAGAAGTATCATCAATTACAAATTATCTTAAATGAATTACAAATTTTTATTTAATTTTAAAAATTTAAATGGTTTCATTTCAATTATTTCAAAATAATGGAAATTTATTATTATTTCAACATCATTCATTAATTTTCCATTATGTTGGTAATTGCACACAAATAGCCAGATAATTTTTTCAGTTTCCGAGATATCCTATTGAAATAGCTATTTGGGGAAAAAAAAAAAAAAAAAAAAACACAACAATGACCATCGATTGAAACAAGAGCTCTTAAGCCATAAATCATTCCATTCTTCCAGCTCTTCAAAGATTTTCAGCAAAGAAAACCGATTAGGTAATACGTTTTCGTCAAACTGAAATTCCATATCAATAATATTTTTACATATATTTTGTACTTCCGCCCAAACCAGTGTACTTTTTAGAAACATTCATTCAATAAATTTTAAGGGTTCAACAGCTAATTTGCAAGGGCCCACTGGTATTCCACTATCTTTCCAGTGGGTGCTGGAGATAATGCAATACCAGTGATCCTGTTAATGATCCTGTTTCTTCACTCTTTCGTAGGGACGGAATCTTTTGCTGGTACCACTGATTCGGCCTCAATCATATGGGAGTGCGGGATTCAGTCTATTATGGACAGTAAGAGTATAATTGTGTTCTGCATCCTCGTGGCGTGGATGGGTATAGGGAAGCAGTCTTCCTGGTGACTGCTACTTCTAGGTAACAAAGTAACTATAAACAATTAAGCAACACACAGACCGCATAAAATACAATATACTCACTTCTGGCCATTTTACAGAATTCTGTATCATCACAGTGTACCAACGTGGAGTTGAACTAATGTTCAAGGACAGCCTTACACAAGACAACACACACGTTCACTGGTACCAGTACAAGATCCATGTAGCACAACAGCTAATGCAAACTGATGCACATCCAAGTAAGTGTCCTATGGATTCTGGAAAAGATAGAGGTCGGTGACATCCATCAGCGAATTTGGTAACTGGACCAATTTTATTCGAACAGGCTCAAGTTTATGGTCGAGATGATGATAATAATAATAAAACGGGTGCGATGGTCCAGTGGTTGCGACACTGTATTACCAGCTTGATGGACCAAGTTCAAGTTCCACCTTGGCGGGAGCAAATGCGGGTCCATCACTATGGGAGATCGGCATAATAAATAGTAATAATAAATCGCGATAGTCGCTTCAGCATACCTACCATTCTTACCGAGCCGGAGCGATCTCACATCACAACCATCAACTGATGTGAGATCGCTCCGGCTCGGCAAGAATTTCAGGAAAACTTGAATTCAAGAAAACTGTCATGTTTTATTTTAATTTATTTTATTTTAATTCGATGTATTATTGTTATTATTATAATTTATGTTTAACTAAATTCAATCAGCTGTATGTTATTTATTATCCTATTATGTATTTATTACATTTCCGGCGAGATGATATCTCTGCCGCTTGTTATCCCCATGTCTTGGTGCCGTGAAGGGTTCGTAAAGGTAGGGTACCTGCGTGTACCTAGGAACCTTACAATAAAGATCATATTTATTTATTTATTTATTACCATCCCCAAGGTAGAAGTGGAGGCTTGATCGTGCGGTGGCGCCATCTGGTGTCGCTGGGAAGAACTAACACCACCACTAAACGCAAGCCAAAGCTAAACAGGTCCACCTCTAATACACAGATGATGATGTCGAAGAGCAGTAATGAACATACTGCATCAAGTTCGGCGCAGGATAAAGTCGCTCGCAGACAGGGGCTTCCAAAATCTGGAGACAGTCCCGAGAAAGAAAGTGGAGCAAATGGCGTTGTCCCCCGTATGGCTACCACAGGGAAAGGGAAAGAACATCCAACTGGAAGTGCTTCCTGCGCAACTGATCACCCAAGAAGGAAGAAAACGTCAACGCATGAAGTGGAGCAGCGAAATGAATGCGAACATACTACAAAGTAACGAAGTTAAGAGACCGATATGACAATATACAGGAAGAGACTGGTTGGAACGATTCCTGATTTAAGATCACCGAACAGAGAATAGCAGACCACAGATGGACCTTCGTTACAAAGAATGCAATTTTTCCAAAATTGCACTCCTACAATTTTGGAAAAAAATCACACAGGATGTAGGCAACCAACTACGAAGAATATGGACAACATGGAACCAGATGAGGAAGAGCAAGAAGAAATACAACCCAGAGCAGCTGAAGTGGACACCGATGAGGTCATGATATCCAGAACAGAAGAGTGAAAGAAGGCCCTAACAGAATACGAAGGAATGGACCCAAGAAACGCCCATGACATATCGAAGCAGAGACGTAATAAAATCCTTTGGCAAGTCACAGACCACCTCAATTGGCAAATAATACCATATTGCATCGACAATTCACACACAAAAAAAAATTATTTTAGGGTTTCCCGTAATTGGATACATTAACCCGTATTTATGTCTGTAAATTGCGTGTGTTCTATGGTCGATTTGCCTGTTTTGCTGGACGAAAAAAACCCCAGTTTCTGCGGAGAAAAACCTTGCTATTTACGCCTGAGACCGACTAACTCAGCCACGGAGTGAAAAAAGCCAACTAAAGTTCCTCGCGTCATCGATCGACGGGATTCGAACCCGGGCCTTTTCCACCCGGTGTGGGGAGGACGGTGACGATACCACTGTGCTACACGCGCAGACAACAATCCACACACTGTGATAAATGGAAGAGAAACGAGAGACCAGAAGAAATGAAAACACAAGGAACCGCCAACTTGGGAAAGAAGGCTTCAGCAAATGACAGAATAATTAAGTCAAGATAGGCGGTATCAACGGGGGAGCAGGCATAAGAAGTTTACCGGAAAAGTGAAGAGCATCCTCAAGAGAGAACGGCCACAGCAAGCAGGACACCAAAAATAAGATACATGTAGTAGTAGTAGAATACTTAGACAAACTAAAGAAGAACCTCCTCGCACTTAGCAAGAGACTAACACCGATAGAAAGAGAGCTCACAGAGGAAAATAAACAACAGAGCTTTGATGAAAATCAAAGAGCCTTCTACTGGCGTATCGGAAAGGCGGTAACAGACCACCCGAGCAGAAGACGATCGAGGAGTTCTGGGGCAACATATGGAGCAGTGAAGTAATACATAAACAGTAGGAATTTTTTAGGTTAGACCCTGGATAGACCTAGAACGAAAGAAAACCAAGGATATACAGGAGATAACAGGGCGGGAGATGCGAGAGGTTCGTTGGTTGTTTGGTTTTAGGAGCATGGGCGACAGGCCATGTTTCTTGGTGTATATTGTTCGTAAATTACGTGTGTTCCGAAATCGAATTTCTGTTTGCTGGACGAAAAGCCCGAGTTTTCAGGGGAAAATACCATGCTAACCTCGCCTAAGACCGACTAACGCAGCCACGTTGTGAAAAAAGGAAAAAAAAAAAAGAGGGATTCAAACTTAGGTCTTTTCCACCAGGTGTGGGTAGGACGGCGATTCTACCAAATGTGCTACCCACAAAGGCAATGCGGGGGTAAGAAGTACAACAGTCGATCACGAAGTCCCACAACTGGCAAACCCCAGGAATAAATAACATGCACAACTACTGGTGCAAGAAGTTCATTTGCACATACAAGCACCTAGCAGAGCAGTTCAGCCTGATGATAAGTCAGATTTTTTTAAATATTTTATTTATTTATTTCATTTATTTATTAATATTATTAATTTATTATTATCTTTTATATATATATATATATATATTGGTCGATTTTATTTAATTAAATGTTATTAATCTGTAGGCAATTAGGCGTATATGGATCAGGCTACCAAGTTAGCAAATGTAGACTAACTTTAGCCTGGGAGGCCTATAAACGTTATATAAATTAAATGGTATTAAAAATAATATGATGTTAAATAATGAAAATAACAATAAAAATGCTAATAAACAAAGTAAAATGCAATAACATTCCCTCACTTGGCCATCAAGCTGCTACTTCATCGGGGACTTTGAGCAGAACGATAGCCAGACTAAAGGAATGTCTCATACCTACCCGTTCTGTAAACTTGACTAGATATCATTAACATAATTTCAATGAGAACACGATATATATATATATATATATATATATATATATATATATATATTTTTTTTTTTTTTTTTTTTAAATATATTATTATTTATCTGTTTATTTATTTTATATATATATATATATATATATATATATATATATTTTTTATATTTATTTATCTAATTATTTTTTTATTTATTATCAATTTATTTTTTCCTGGTGTGAGTAGCCAGGGTGTGTGGTGATGGCTCCCAATGGTATTGCACTCGATTCATTGGGAGCGGAGTTGGTGCTCGATGCACAGTCACTGAAGTAGTAATGTTTGCCACCTGGTTCCCCGTCCTCAGGCTCATTAGAGCCTGGGAACAAGGTGGAAAATATCCCCTGTGGGTGTTTCCCCCTGGTGGTGGAGTCGCCTGCTTTTTTTTTTTTTTTTTTTTTTTTTTACAGGCCCATTTTGTAGATGGATATTTGTCTAGGTGTCATCGTAGGCAATTATATACAATGACAATGATGATGATGATGATGATAAGTCAGTCTGTGCGCGTAGCACAGTGGTATCGTCATGGTCCTCCCCACACCGGGTGGAAAAAGACTGGGTTCGAATCCCGTCGATGAGGCGAGGAGCTTTAATTTTAATGGGCTTTTTTCACTCCATGGCTGAGTTAGTCGGTCTCAAGCATAGATAGAAGGTTTTACCCCGAGAAACTGGGGTTTTTTCGCCCAACAAAACAGGCAGATTGACCAGAGAACACACGCAATTTACAGACACAATATATATATGGGAGAAATTCTGCGTGACCCTAAAACTTAATTGTATTGTTTTTTTTTTTTTGATGATAAGTCACCCAGCAACAATTCCAGGTTTTTACTGAAGGAATCGCATACCTGAACACTAATGGCCAAGATACACAAAACCTAGCGAAATACAGGCCGATCACCTGTCTCCCAACAATGCACAGCATCCTGACCAGCTGCATAACTAAGAAGTTATCAGACTACCTGGAGAGCCAGAACATCATGGGGGAATAGCAAAAGGGATGCAAGCGATGAGCAAAAGATGCAAGGAGCAATTAACCACTGATGCCGGTTATAGAGCAGGCCTTCAAGAAGCAACGCAACCTATACACAGCCTACATCGATTATCGCAAAGCCTTATAACTAGCTAACAGAAAAGCTGAAGATCTACAAAGTCAATTCGACAGTCACAAACTTCCCAGAAGCAACATTGGATGGAGAAAACGGATTACCACCATCAAGGTCGAGAACATTCCAATCAGACTGATTCCCATCAGGAGAGTAATTTTCCAGGGAGATGCCCTGAGTCCATTGTCGTTCTGCCTAGCAACCCATAATGCATCATGCGGAATAACAGCAAATATGGATATATCCTCAAAGAAGGAAAGAAAAACCTGTACAAAACCTCTCCCACGTGATGTACGTGGATGACATCAAGCTCTAGTCGGAAACAGAGAATAACAGCTAATCCGGATCACTGAAGAATTCAGCAATAACATCACGATAGAATTTGTACTAGACAAATGCAAGAACCACGAAATGCATCAATGGAAATTAGTTGGCCAGTACTACCAGCTGCAGACTGGTAAAGCGATCGAAGCCACGACAGAGACTTAGAAATATCTGGAGATAATGCAGGCTCAGCAGTCAGCATACACGGAGATCAAGACCTGCCTGACCGAAAAATAGCATCAAAGACTTAGAAGCCTCAAAGCGAAGCTGAATGGAGGGAATTATAGTAAAACCCATAAACACCAATGCAGTCCAGTGCTAACATACTCCTTTGGGATCATAGATTGGAGTAACACTGAGCTGGAGGGTGGCATGAGAAAGACAAAGTCAATGATGACCAAGGGCCACCAATACCACCCGAGGTTGGCCTTGGAGAAACTGACCATAGCTCAGAAAGGAGGAGGAGAAAGGGGATTAATAGAGATCATAGAGCAACAGAAAATGCGATAGCGAAACTGAGGATTACCTCCAGAAAAACACGAAGCAACTCTACTAGGCCATAAGGAAGATAGACAAGCAGCATACGTCACTCAACCTAAGCGAGGAGACCCATCTCGCCCACGTGGAACAAACGAAGCTAGAAAGATTGGCAAAAAGACACTCTATAGCAGACACTACAATCAAGAGCGCATAGATAAAACAGCTTCCAATGAATAGTTAACGAGCGGAAGCCTCTTCTCTGAAACTAGATGATTCATGCTCGCCATCCAGGACCGGGTAATCAACACCAGGACCTATAAAAAATACACCGCCAACGAGCCCGGATTGTGAAATGACACATGTAGACGATGTCACCCTTGCCTCAGAAACGATCCAACGCATCACCGCAGGATGCCAGGTGATCACCCAGATGGAGCACAGTCGCAGGCACACCAGATTAGCCAGGATAATACATCAAAAACTAGCGAGGAAATACCAGTTGATCAATGAAAGTGTACTGTATTGCAAGTACAAACCCCAGACCGTACTAAAGACTCCAACACACAAGTTGTACTCTAACAGCACGACAATTCCGCACAACAGAGCGGACATAACCCTTGTCGACAACAAGGAAAAGACTACTTCTATCTGATCGAAGTAGCGTTGCCTAACATTGGCAACATCCAGAAAACCCACGAGGAAAAGATCAGGAAGTACACAGACATAAGATCAAAGAGATGTGGCATATATAACAAGTATCGACCATCCCGATCATCGTGTCAACCATTAGTATGGTTGCCAAAGACCCTGCATAACAGCCTAGCAGCAATAGGTCTCCCAGAGACACCTACAAGGAACTCCAGAAGGTCGCAATCCTGAACACCTGCAGTATAAACAGAGATTTCCCAGACAACCACCCTGTGTACTTGGTGCCAGTACCCGTCACGAGTATTAAATTATATTATTAATAATAACTAGGGGATTTCGCCCCCTGCTCGCCCACTCCCGCGCACGCTTTTCTACATAAAATGTAGAGGTATACGGAGTATATCAAATCTTTTCCACGTAAAAGACACACCCTGTCGATACATCTGCTCGATATCTAATCAGGAAACGACCTATTTAATTATTTACCTGTGCGTTTACAGGGACGTAACTGCCCCGCCTATTTGTACCACATGACTCACATCCCGCTTTTCCCGTTGACTACTTCCCCCACCACGCGGCATTCTCAAGGTTGGATATACAGTATATCACTATGTAATTATTTACCTCAGTTTACATAGGTCACTTAGGAAAAGGCCTTTTGCTTCGGGTTCCATAATGCATGAGGTCTTTTAGTGTTGCATCCGAAAGAGCAGTACTAAAATATTTAACTGAAATATTTACAAACTATACAAATATACATTAATTTACTATGAACCAAGAGCAAACATGGCTCAATATGTCCTGTCTAAATCCAATTAAAATTCATAAGTGTTACGTTATTAAATATTTTAAAATTACTTTCGAAATTTAAAATGTTTTACATTTCGAATCGTATAAAAAAACGAGGAGAGTTTGGAAGAGAAGCAATCCTATGGAGAAAACTAGAGGTAATTCTTGAATTTTAATATTCATTAATATACAAAAAACGTTACAACGGAACATTAAATGTTTAAGCACGTGCACGAGGTTAGTGAACGTTATGGAGGCAGTTGTCAATAATTAATTGCATTTTTAGTGCTGTAATTACCTTGCCTTCTCCCATTGGCTCCAATAAATATCAAGAAAAAAAAGAAAAAACTTTTTTAATGTACAGAGAGATAAATTTATAACCTGGACTTTTTACTGCCTTATATATGTATCTATTTTTGTTTTGATTAAATGTGTCGTTTTAGAGGGTATTCCCACCCTTCATTTGGAAAAAAAAAAAAAAAAACAGGGAAGGGAGTACATTATAGTTATCTAAATTATACGCATTATAGATCGGTGTTGCCAAACTTTCGAAGGTGCAACCCAAGGCAACAAATAAATAAAATGTGTAAACGAGCATTACAATTTGAAATGAATTTCTTTATTCAAGATGGAATCATTTCACCAGGTCTCATTTATAAATATTAAATCATGCTCATCTAACAATGCAGTCAATGTTAAATCAACAAATCGTAATGTAAGCAGTGCGTTATATTTCTGGAGAATTTTATTTTTATTTCTTAAATTAACTTTTTTATTTCTCTGTGATTAAAACAAAAGCGAAGCATATATTCCCTCAGAAGGGTCAGTTCGATTCCTGTCAGCGGGAATCGAACCGAGATACTTCTGGGTGAATTTCTAGTCTTCTTCAGTCGAGACTGTAGTTAGTCGATCTCTGGAAGAAAGAGTAGGGTTCCTGCTTGAGAATTACTTCGGGTTTCTCAGCCCTCAGAACATGCAAATCAGCACACGAACGTACACCTCTAGAAATAATACACATACGGTTATGAGCATAAGCCTGGGGCCGTTAATACCAATATTTTTTTTAGTATTTTGGTCACAATATATGACATGTATGAAACAAAAAAATAACAGCCAGATTTCTTTTTGTCCGATTTTGATGAAATTTGGTTTGGCTACACAAATCAGAGCTAAATACAAAATTTCATGAAAATCCGTCCACTAAGAGTCGAGATATTAAATGTGGACGGGCGGATAGAGTAAAGACAACAGACACTTATGCATATAGACATGAGAACGTACTTAAAAAAAAAAAAAAAAAAAATGAACGGTTGCTAAATTCTGTAAATAGAAATATAAATTTTGATTACTTTAATAAGATTAAATGGTGGCTGCTGATTATTAGAAGACGTCTAACAGTATTACACTAGCATAAACGTGATTTTTTGTTGAATGAAACCTTTCCTTCCTAATAGAATTACGGAAAAACACTCATTTTTTCCTGCATGTCAGAGAGAATAATGTAAGTGTCTTAACTGTTAATTTATCATTAGCGTGTTTATTATATTTTTTTCAGAAAATGTCGTATCACTGACTATCAACAATCCTGATTCTGCTACTGCATCTGTGAAAATTTTACATTACCAAATCAGAAACAAATAGTCGCTGACTTTTACAAGATAGCGTATCATACTTAGTTTAGTGCTAGAATTCGTGACAAAGAAAAATCATGGGCCTCACACTATGTCTGCTACCTATAGGGAAGACAATGTGTTCATCGCACCATGCCATTTGGTGTGGCATGAACCAAGTGACTACACATTATATTGTATATGCAAAATATAGAGTATATATTATCAAGCAAAGTTGCAATACAATGTCCAAATTTGAATTCATCCATTTGTCCTGTCTTCTACAGTGAAGATGTACCAATCCAACTAAACCTCATCACTTTTGAAACTTGCATCAGAGGCTTTGATTCTGGTTGTTCCTCAAGTAAGCTTAGTGAATTTGAAGCTACAATAATTTATCTAAGCTGAACTGAACAATCTGGTGCGGAACTAGGATCTACAGAAAAATTTAGCACAGTGCGTAGGCCGAGCGCATTTGTTGGCGCATTTGATTGATATAGGTACAGAGAAAAAGAAATAATTTCTCTACGTTCCGTGGAGGAATGTCCCTTTCATTTTGTACTAACATAAGTGGTTTCGTCAATCCACTGGAATGGAGATTGAGTTGATCACTGTATTAGAAAGATGTGGTCAAAAATGACTATTCCTAGGCCTAAACCAATAATATCATCGATGAGCCACTTATCGTTACATGTATATATAATCCTGTCGACGGTGGCACCCTGGTTTACGCCTATCTCCACCTGTATTCAATTGTAGCAAAAAAAAAAAAAATAAATAATAAATAAATAAATAAAATAAATAAATAAAAATCTTGTGTATAAACGGCGGGAATGTGTTAAAAAAATTATATATATACAGGGTGATTCACTACTAGTGCGACAAACTTGCAGGAGGTGTACGGGACACAAAGACGAATCGGAATCACAGCATTGCAGGGTCCGAAATGCCTTCGTCATGCGGTAGAGGACGTTGAACGGGAGGTCGCGTGAACAGCGATCCCGCTGGAAGTCAGCATTTGCAAACCATTTCTGTTGAAGGAAACCAAGTAGCAAAAGTCCTCCGGAGTGGACAATCCGCAGGCTCCAATGATTGGACGCATTGCAGATGGTATGAACTCATTTGGTTTTTTATTATTATCTGTTTATTTCTCTTTCGAGACACCCATAGACAGCACGTGGCTAGAGGGTGTGGTTACATTATAGTATTTACAAGCATGTTTACATGAACTTATTTACAAAATTTGGAGATGAAAACACAGAATATGTGGTTAATGAATTAATTGTTAAGTTGGTTTAATTAATTACAAATGGTTGTTAAATGCTAAATATTATTATATAAATTATTAAATTAGTCTTCTTATTATATTTATACTTGCCGATACACATTACCAAAGATTTCTGTCCTATACATTTTGTCTGTACACAGTTTCTCTGGATCTATATTTAAATTATTAAAATAATTCACAGTATTTGCTGGGAAAAATCTCCCCAGAGAGTCCAATTGAGTCAGTTGGCACTTGAGACTTGGTTCTTCTCTGTTTATTCTCGGTCGTGTCATCCGAGGGCGAGTGATCACGTTTCCCACTTTCGGCGCATCTATTCTCTCCGTTAGTAGCTTTGCCAGAGTTAAGATGTTTCTGGTTGTGATGATATACTTCCAGGGTATGATGTCCAGATTGGCAGACAAGACCGCTCTTGAGATGGTAAACGGTTTCCCGGCGATATTGTTTAGCCATCTCAGGAGCCAGTATTCTACTCCTAAGAAGGCCTTGATGTTGCTCTCAGGGGCTGATGACCAGATAGTCGATGCGTACAACGGAATCGGTGTAACGCATTTAAGGATGTATTGAATTATAAGATGAGGGCTTCGGAGACCGGTGAGTTCTTGTCTAGTGCTCCACAGTGCTGCGTATGTCTTTTTCCTAATGTGTTCGAAGTGAGGTATGAAGTTTAATCCTTCATCCCACTTAAGGCCAAGGTCAACATGTGCGGGGGAATTTTGGATTCTGGTATTGTTCACAAAAATCGTAATTTCATTTTTCTTCTTTTTGTTGGTGAAGGTCATTTGGGCAGTTTTCTTTTCATTAAGTTTCAGGCCAATGTAGTGCAGATATTCTTCTAGCTTCTTGATTGCCTTGTTTGCTTCCTCTGATAGATGGGGTGCAGTTTCTTGTTCTTTAGATGTTACAAAAAATTTCAAATCGTCAGCATATGTAATAAATTGTTCACAGTTTTGAGCTAAAAATGGGGCTAGTGCTATTGCAAAGAAGGTGGCGGACAATACGCCCCCTTGAGGTACTCCCTTGGAGATACAGTAAGATGCTGTTTGTTTCCCGTTTATTGCGATAATTTGTCTTTCTTGAAGGGTGTTAGTGAGAATGCTTAAAGTGCTTCCTGAAATGAGGAAATACTCCTTGAGGATTACTGTTATAGCTGGGATTGAGACGTTGTCGAAGGCTGCTGCAACATCCAGAAAAACGATGTCCAACTGTTGTTTATTATTTAAAGCTAACTGTATTCGGAGTAGAGTCTCCATTAAATTAGTAATAGTCGACCTTCGAGGAAGCACAGAATGTAAGTATTCTGGCCTGTCCCCAAAGCAGTGCTGATTGATGGTGCTCAGGATTGCTTTTTCAAATATTTTTTGCAGAGAGCATCCGATTGCGATGGGCCTGAAATCTTTACTGGTTTTAGGATTGCTTATTTTTGGAACTGGTTTTACATAATATGTCTTCCATTTTTCCGGGATAACCCCCTCACTTAGTATTCGCTGGAAGAGGTGGTGGAGCGGGTCGATTATGTAAGCACTACATATTTTTATCATGAATAGCGGGAACTGGTCCGGCCCGATCGTTGCTTTACTGGGGAGCGAGTTAATAGCTTCCTTTAAGTTTTCCCTGCTGATATTAATTTCACGTAATATGTTTCTATCTCTAATTCGGTTAGTGCCAGTGGAATCCATCAATTTTTCAATCATTTTCTGCATCTCGCGGATGTTTTCCTCACAATTTTTCTGCTTTTCATTCAAAGGTTTTCCGAATGTGACTTCTGTCCACTCTCTAAACAGCTGGTCCGTCATTTCTTTTTTGTTGTTTTTCTTGCTAACTATTCTCTTTCCCTTTTTTAATTTTTCCTTCATAACCTCAAAGTATGCTCGTCTTTTCAGTCGAATGAACTGTGCCCTTTCGCGTTTGTACATAGTCCGATCAGTCGGGTGCCCAGTTCTTTTCCACTTTCGGTAGAGCTTTTGCTTCTTTTTAAACATAACTTTTACTTGTGGAGTGAACCAAGAGTTCGCTCTGTCAGAGATCTTTAATACTTTTGCTGCTCCTATACGGGCGATCTGCAAGAGTAACCTCGAAATCTCGTCTATGGCTTCTTCAGTGGACATCTTGTGTAGACTTTGAAAGTTATATTGCCCTAAGAATTGCAATATGACCTCGCATTTGATATATTTTGTGGAAAATATCAAATTTGACTCATCACTCTGATGTGTGTCGCAGTTCTGATCGGCAATCGGTCTTCGAAGAGCAACTTCCATTGAAAGCGCAGAGTGGTCGGAGGAAAACTGTAAGGAGTTGTCTATTAAGTTAACATCTTGCGCGTTGTAATAAATTAAATCCAAGCACTGTAATCCTCTTGTCGCAGGTGTTGTTAATTGTTTCATTCCGAGTGCTTCTACTGTGGCGTCTAGCTCTGCTTTTGCATCTTTATTCCTCGGTAACGGCATATTCAGATCTCCTAAGATGATTGTCTCAATATTTACGTCTAAGTTTGATACCAGCCAGGTAAAGAACTCATTTCTGATCTCCCTCGTATGTTCTGGTGGCATGTAGATAAGACAAAGCTGTACCTTGCTGTTCTCACCAGAGAATGTGGCGATAACAGCTTCAAAGTTATCAGAATTAGAGCTGTGTTCTTTCCCAATCTGGAAGTCGGTTTTATATAGCATCATTACTCCTCCGCCCCTTTTGATTTCTCTCCCTCTACCGATGCACTTGTAGCCTAAATTGTCTGTCAGAGCGTTCAGCTGCTTATTATTTTGGAGCCACGTTTCTGTCAGACAGATAAATGAGTGTTCTGAATTGATTAGAAGGCTCTGCAAGGTGTGGAGTTTATTGGATATGCTGCGAACATTTTGTAGGAAAATGGAGACTTTTGTATCTTCTTTGAAGACTGGCGAGGTGTTCGTTAATTGCTATTGTTTTGCCAGGGTGTTCACTGCACTAGTTGTGGGCCTTGTCGATTGCTCTCTGTATCTTTTAACAAGGGTGCCACTGGGCCATATGTTTCTGCTCAGTAGTTGGGCTTCACAATTAATGGGGCAAGAGATGGTGAAGGAGGAGTAGGCAGGGTGTCTGGTTCGTACTTGACGTACCTCAACATCGATACCAATTCCCTCAACACACATTTCTCTGATGACACCAGGAGTAATATTGGGGTTGATTCGCGACACAAATATTTTCCCTCTCGTTTGAACCGAAGTGATGTTGTACTTTTCGGCAAGACAAGGACGATATCCTGTGGGTAACCTCGGCGAGGAAACAGGGATTTTATGCATAGGATCTCCATTTGGTCGCGTTGCATCATGTTGCTGATTGGTAGGTAGCGGGTGGCTTTCTCTTTTAGTAGAACTTTGGTCAGCCGATTTTGATGGGAGAGTAACCATCTGTGCGTAGGTAGGTTGTTTCGGTGCATATGGCTCTAAGTTGGAACAGCGATTCATATCTATGCAGGGTTGGCTTGCGGGTAACGCAGTGCTAGCGACTGTTGTCACTGCTCTGTTTTCCGTTCTGCAGTCTGGATTTCTTCTGTTCGGGGAGTAGTTTTCACTACTTTCTACAATTTCAGGGCGTATCTGTTCTCTGCGGGGAACAGCTTCGTGCAATACTGTTTTTATTTCGCCTGGGAGAGTAGTCCTGAGACGAGTATCATGCTCTTTATTTGATTCTTTAGGATGGGTAGCAGGGCCAGCTCGTAAGTTTTTTTCAGCTGTCTGATTATGTCGTCTGTTAATATGTTGTAGCTGTGTTAGGACGGTGTCGAGTTTCTTATCCATTACTTTCTGACTGGCAATTAGTTTAATGTTTTGCTCTCTTAGTTCGTGATTTTCCTTTTGGATGTCCTGGAGAGTTTTGAAAATGGGGAGAAGGAGTTCTTCTAGTAAGTCTCCCTGCCTCCGTATGTCGTTGGCTAATTGGTTGTGCTTCGCTTCGTTTTTATCTTCTGTCTGAAATGCAATACAGCTCGCTTCTATAGTGTGGTCTAAAATGTTACAAATATCCTGGGGGTCGTCACTTGTTTTCTTGTGTTCACATTCTTCTGGGCATGTGTCACAGCCTAAGATTTGAGCTAAGGAGTGATTTAGCTTCCTAGCGGACTGTGAGGAGGGGTCTTCATTTTCTGAGTCACTAGTGTCTATGATATCTTGTGGCGCTTCAGTTGTTTTATTCAGTTGTTCCGTTCTATCATTTTCATTTGTGGACTTACAACTTGTGCACAGAAACTTCTTGCGTCGTTTCTGATTTAAACGCACTATATCCACTTGAGAACAGCAACTTCCAATTATGATGCTGCACCGTGAACATTTGATCGTGTATTTATTTGCTGTCATACAAACGCTGCACGTCAGTTCCGTTGAATCCGTTGGTTGTTTTTCCATGCTGAAGGGTAAATTGTAATAGCGAACTGAATTCTTTAATCCTCCAGGGAGGGTTGGCTGTTGTAGGAAAGCTCTTTCTGACTTTAGCTCTAGGCGGTAGTGCCTAATTCTTTAGCGCAGCAGGGTGTGTGACCTTGAGGGACACTTGCAGGTGAACGAGGATGAAATAGCAAGTGATAAACATGCAGAAAATCATTAATAAAACTTTACCTGAGCATTAATTTCTTCTTCTGTTGGAATATTCAGATGGAGGGAGTCATATGCTTTCTATCGGTATAAATCATATCTAGTAAATGACTAATTGTTAAGTAAAAATTTGTTGACAGTATCCTCCATACAGTGGATTGGGAAATACCCAATCGTTGGCCTATCGCTCGAGTACTCGTACTGCCTTCTGCAAGACGTAGGACATTCTCCTCGTTGTCTGGCGTCCTCGTCGTTCGCTCTCGATTCATGGTACCTCTCGTGAAACAACCAGTTTTACGTAACCTTCTGTGCACACGTGCGAAAATCGTATGATGAGGAGCACGCCTGTGCGGGAAACGTTCCTGGTACAAGAGCAGAGCGGCGCGCCCGTTACAGTCCGCAGCTCCATACGCGAGGTGCATGTCGGCCAGTTCAACGTTTGAATACTCGTCCATCCTACTGCCTCGGGAACCGGTTCGCAAATGCTGACTTCCAGCGGGATCGCTGTTCACGCGACCTCCCGTTCAACGCCCTCTACCGCGGGCGCCTCCGTAGACAGGCGGGAAGGAGCAGCAGTGGGTAGCACACGCTTCTTGATTAGACCGGGATTCGAGCCCGTCACCACCAAATATGGAGGATGCGGAAAGGTCAGGGAATGACCGCCGCATATTCTCGGAGCAATATGGCCTTAGTCGTTAATGCTCCTAAAAACCAAACAACAACAACAACAGCCCTCTACCGCATGACGAAGGTATTTCGGACCCCGCAATGCTATGTGATTCCAATTCGCCTTTGTGCCCCCTACACCTCCTGCAAGTTTGTCGCACTGGTAGTGAATCACCCTGTATATATATATATGTGTGTGTGTGTGTGTGTGTGTGTGTGTGTAAAGTGTGTTTCTCCCATCTCCGCGTAGTTTACATTGTCGTGTGATAAAGTACACTGTAAAGGCCAACGATTTAAAAGCGTGTGGATCTTGGAGTGGAGTGTGTGGTGTCACGTACCGTTGTCCTTCTGGCCATTTAGCCGCCAGACCTCTGCTTAGGCCCGACGTTGCCCGTATTTCGCCCCGTGGACGCAGACCAGGTAGCCAGTAGTTTGCATTTTACTCTGGCAGGTCCTGCCACCTCATTTCCTGAGATTTCAGTGGCTAGGACCTCTAAAAAACGTGTGTAAGTGTAGTATAATATGTAAATAGCAGGCCATTGCACCACCTGGGAACAGCCGCCATATGGTGCAATGCCCCCGGTGCCCATCCCTGGCACAAGGAGACGCGGCCGGCTCCACTATCAATGTCTGTGCATTAAAAGCGCCAAAAATCACGCACCTACCAGTGAAGTGCAAGACTGGTGGTGCCAGCAACTTATCATTGCAAGAAAATTGCTTTTACCATTTCTACATATAAAAGTAGGAAAATAAAACACTATTAAGAAAGACAAGCATCGCAAGACATATCACTAACATTCCCCGTGAAATGCTTTGGGCAACAGATGACCATGTCATGCTACGTTTCCGGCATATAGAGGATACAAATGTTCATACTGAGCATGTCAATCTTCATACCTAACAGTTCATTTCTTTAATGAACTGCTATGTATGAAAACAGATGCCCTCTTTATCTGTGGTTCACTCTACTAGTTGCAATACAATGTCCAAATGAAAACTATACACACCTGAAAAGTAGACAAAAGTTCACCTATCTGCATTAAAGAAGCAGATTTTTAAAAAAAAATGCGTACTAGTGTTATCATTAAATCAATGGGTTAATGTGCAGTCAAGTCAGTTTTAAAATCGATTACAATATTAATATCTTTCAGGCCGCCGCGAAAGTCGCAGAGAAAAACAAATGTGATATTACATTTAATTTCAAAGCGAAGTTACATAAATGCTTTTCAAAACCTCCTACTTGATTTCCACTGTAGATCCATTTTTGGAAAATAACAGCAGACAGTTTCCTTATCTCTTGACACCTTGATTTCAAAAATTCATCACTGTCGTCCGAAACTCGTAACAAGTGTGAACCTTTCATACATCATCCCTGAAAGGTTGCAGACCCATGTTTTAGAAGCACCCCAATATATTGATTTAGAATCCGGAAAAGTTTATGGGAGTTAAAAAGACGACAGCATCCCTTGAAACACTATAACCATTTGATTTCGAGAGAAACTTTTTAATCGCTTTTTTCTTGTTCATCGAACATAGTGATCACGAAACACTAAGCACAACAGATTTAATATCTTCCCAGATGGGGGGGGGGAACCCAACCTTCAACGATATCTGAATATTTCTAATAATTATTTTACACATATTAGGAGTTTATTTTGCGTTTCACGTCCTAGGAGACAGCTAACTCTTTTACTCCGCTTGAATCACGAAAGAGATAATAGGTTTCTGCTGATGACTTTCTCTCTTTCTCTCTTCATCATGCTAGCTCCGACTGTTCCGGTGTTGATAACAGTGACAAGTGCTTAAAAGCCTTACTGCCAGTTCATTTAACTGAAGTTAACGCACACAGCAGTCGACAGGTCGGCAGAACGGGGAACACGAGCTTTGTGTTAAAGATGATATTTAATGGCCATCGCTATAGAATGCGATATCTTCAGAGTTTGTTGCCATCAAAACTGTCTGCATTTCGGAATTGATTCTATTTTCGTGTCAAAAATAAAATAGGTGGAAATAGATAAGGCTAAAGTTAGAAATTTCAAGATATCTATAAGTTACTGTGGCTGCCCGCTGTTCTTTACTGATAGCGCTCACTCTCCGACGGATGATTAAAAGGTGTTTAAAAGATTCTTGCCGAAATTATATCCTTAACATATTTAAAAGATAGATTTTGAGAGGAAGGGAGTGTTGTTTTGCTTGATGATCTTTATAAAATCGTGCGTGTAAATTATGGATATTATTTTCTCGAGTGCGAGCATTAAGCAACTTCATTAAAGAAAGAAGAATTACAGAGAGTGATAACAATAATGAATAATACTTTAGCTATTCGTAAATTAAATTAATGAGACATTTAATTTTCCCTCTTTTCTCAATGCAAGTCTAGATACTGCTTTAAGATATATCTTTAAGTAGTGAAGAATAAAACAAAAGGGCAGAGGTATAAAAAATACTTTGTAGAATTACGTCAGTGAACAATAAAACGAAAATTATATGACTGTGATGTACTTGGAAAATATTTCAACATGTTTAACTGTTGTCTTCATTTATAATTCGATAAAGGATATTTTAAGCTGCAGCATATTACAGTTTGGAGGGCTGAATTGATTTCATAATCACAGCTGCTCTTTGTCTCAGAGACATATCACAGATATTGGTAAACGTCCTATGAATCTCTTCGGGCATAATTACGAATCTGCTTCTGGATAATCTGTTAAATTAGTAAACGTTCTGATATGATTTCGTAGTAATTAGTTCTAGCCGTATCTACTTGTTAGGAGGTGTCAGCCTGTTTTGTGAAAATTAACATGGACATGAGTTAAAATTAGAAAATTTTATGTTTTAAAGAGTATTAAAAAGATATTTTCCACATCCTTAAATAGAAAAAAATTGAACTGCTGATATAATGAATTTATGAAACTAAATAGGCCTTTATTAGTATTACACTAACATGGTTATATCTTCAATGCTGCTATAAACTAGAAACACTACCACAAAACCAATTAATGGTATAATGGGGGGGGGGGGGTTATTCAAGACAAGGTATATTAAATGGATACCAATACACCTCAATATTAAAACAAATTGTGTGGTCATGCGCTCGCATTGCTAAGGGTGATCGTCGCTTTGTTTTTTCTTAATTTAACTTGTAAATTAATATTTCTTTTTTTTTTTTCCCTAACAGTCACAAAGAGATCTTTGCTAGCCTCAGTAGTATAAAACAGTTGTTTCTCTAGTTTTCCAAGTATTATATTTGTATGTAGGTGAGAAATGGAAAGATATTATTAATTAAAGATATATAATATTATTAATATTATATACTGTATATATATATACGTATAGATATATACTGAATTATACAGGAGGGATTTCGATTTCCGTAAAAGTAAAGGAAGGCGGCGAGTTTACTCTTTGAAAGAGGAACATAAACGATTAAGTAGAACAGAACAAAACAGAACTTTAAAAGCTATTAGGATAGTTTTAGGAATAGATATATAGTTGGCTGCATATATAAGGCTTTTGGGGGACTGGATTCAGGGAAATCACTTGCCAGAAAAATCAAAACAGGGCGGCTTGAGCACAGAGTGGAAAGCAAACATGATAAAAAAACTTTCAGTAAACAAAAAAAAAAAAAAAAAATGCTATAAACAAACAAATTTGGATACTCAAAGTTTCAAGTTTAGATGAATAGGAACAGGCAGACACTCTGAAGTAAGAGTTCTCATTGGCAAGTGCCTAGGGCAGGCCCGTCGACCTAGTCTCAGGTAAAGAATAAAAATATATGGTAGTGTTTAATAGTGAGAGCGTTCATAGCGAAATGTATAGTAATTATTAGTAGTTGACCAGTGCATTAAAACAATTATGTGATTAGATACAATAAGATGAGGGAAAAACAGCTAAAGAGAATAATAATAAATAAATGGAAAGAAAAAGTCGACAACTGGAATGGTGATGGAGCATTCCATTGGAAGACTTGTAGCCTATTGTGTATTATGAACCCGGTTATAAGAGAATAGAAATTGCAAACTAAAATCCAGCACTATTAGCTAGTATACTTGGAAATGGTGAAAAGTTAAATCTGCGAGCCGATTCCTATCACATATATATATATATATATAATTAACGAATAATTTGAAATATGTATAACAATTATATATATTAATCGTATCGAAAATAAGCAATGTTCTATAACGAAATTCGTTGTGATTCTATCAGTATATTTTTTAAGAAAATAAACACATATTACTTGATACCCTCTGAACATTTCGCAGACCTCCTGGAACTTGGTCTGCTGACCCCAGTTTGGGAAACACTGATTTAGAGAATAGTTTCCACGATTAAGTTGACTTCAGATTTTCTGCATTAGATGGAAGACGGGATCCGCAGAAAGAGGACGATGTGTGGAGAAAAAAAATACTCTGGATACCATTCACAGTGTAGTATTTTGAAAGAACTAATAAAATAACAGGAGAAAGAATAGCCAAATGTCTGATTAATGTTTAATGTACATAAAAGTGAATATTAATGCAGATTATATCTTTTATATTGCAATTAACATGACAAATGTATGTTGGTAATGTTAGGCAAGAGTGCCAGATTAGTATTACAGCTATGATAGAGACAGAAGATGAAAAAAAAAAAAAAAAAGAAAATATGTGAGATACATATATTAGAAAGGATTAATGAAGTAATTAGTAAGAGCAAAGTAAATATTGAGGATAAATATCCAAGTAAGATAAGTTGAAAATAAATGTACAACTGGAAAGTAATTTCATTAATAACATGGAGTAAAGGAGGTAATTGAGTAGAAGAGATTGAATTGGATGATATGTGCATCCCTTATGAATTACAGGTATTGTAAATTACCAATTTATGAATAATAGATATATAGTGTAATAAAAACTTAAAGAGAGAAGAATTGTAAAAATGTAGTATGAATTGATTCAAATTTGTTTAGAAGGCATTCTGTTGGTTAGAGTATGATTAGAGCATTTTATATTGGCAAGGTTGCGCTATACAGTTACAGTGATAGGTTCTTAAATTGGAAATACACTGGTTGTTATAATAATAATAATAATAATAATAATAATAACGGTATTGATTAAGAATTATAGATATATTGAAATGGAAGTTTTGAAACCTTGAATGATAAGTAAATGTCTGCTTATAGTGAACAGGTTTAGTTGACTTCGGGAACATTACGAGGCAGGCGGTGGTAATATAAAGTAGAGGTAAGGTATATTTTGAGAATAATCTTTTTTTAGGGATGTTTCCCCTTTATATATATATATATATATATATATATATATATATATATATATATATAGGGCTGTAGTGGAGGGTATACCCTCGGATTTTTTTTTTTAGGTGAATAAGCACAATATGCTCTCTGCATATGTAACAGTCACAGCGTATACCTTCTGCAAATTTTACTACAGCACACACACACACATATATACATACACACACATATATATATAGTTAATACAAATGAAATTATATGTTTACAGTAAGGAAGTAACTGAGTAGAAGATATATTGCTTTTATACAAATAGCATTAATGCATAATAAATGTTTTGTTATTGTAATTTGTGCCTTTGTTATTTTATTTTGTGCGTCTTCCTCAATTATTCAAGAGATATATAAAATACTGCCCAAAATACATATCCATATAGAAAATAACCCTCAGTTCTGGGAATTCTGGTCACATTTATTTTATTTTTTACTTTTTTGCTGGTACGCCAGTTTAGGCAGCTGTGGGTACGGGATTTGCTGGCACCCACTGGTATAGCACTACCTCCAGTGGGTGTGATTTTCGTCCTTCCTAAGACAGACAAAGACTATGGGGGGGGGGGCGGATTCACCTCCTGGTGATCGCCTTCCTGGTGACAGAGGCCAGAAAAAAAAACTAAACAGCACAAACATAACATTACACGGATATCTGGCAGTTTTACAGAGTTTCTGTATCATCACAAAGTACATGGGGGGAGGGGGTAGCTTAACTAATGTTCGGAGCGCTGTACATAAGATACTATGTACAGCGGCTCCGGAACATGCCTACATGATCACATCGAGAAATATAACACAGCAGTCAGATTGCTTTGAGGGGAGTTGTTATCACAAAAGTTGAAAACTGTCTGGGAACAACACTAAGGTAATGAGTGTGTACAGAGATATACAAATACAAAAGATAGATGGTGATATAATAAATAGGAAAGGTATGGAAGGAATAGATAATATAAATAATAATAATAAACACAAAGAGAATTTCTTCAGCATTTACACCCCCCACTGCAATCAATGAAGTAATAGATAATACAAAGTATAATAATAAACACATAAAGAGATATAACGTCTCCTCATTATTTACACCCCCCCCCACAATTCACTGGAAATCACTCTTTAGAGATGGCGCAAATATAGCGTTTTTTAAATCAAAGTGTGACGAGAGCAAAAAATTTTGGATCCCATTGATGTATAAAGTGCAATTTTTCCATGTTACAATTATACGGGTTAGTATTCTTTGCTAAAATGCGGCAATGTATGAGTTCTACTTTTTTGTCTTAGTATGTGCTTGGTATATTAGTTAATGTCTTTATTATTTAGTATTTTTTCGTGATATGATTTATAATAAATATTAGTCATTAAATTCTACAATTTTTAGAAAAGTTCATGAAAAATGTTTAAGAAAACCGTTTATGTATCATTTGACGAAGTTAAGGTGTTGAAAGTTAGATTATTACACTTAAGTACGTTTATCCTTGAAAGAAAACACTTGATGTAATTGCAGAATTAGCATTAGTAGAGGCATATGATGCAAGAAAGCAAGCTTATGCAGCATCAGCCAAAAAAAAAAAAAAAAAACCACTTCCATTTCACTCCTCCGTTCGTTAGAAATACCTGTCCAGTTGAGCCTTAAATTTATTTAGGCTATCAACTTCCACAACAAGGGATGGAAGTCTGTTCCACCAACCAACTACCCGTTGGCTAAGTAAGTACTCAAACTTTGTTAATTTTGAGTACTTACTTAGTACAAACTTTGTTATCATCTATAAGAAAAGACAACTCCATCGTCGTACTTCCTGCGGATAAAGGGCGCGGGACCGTTGTGTTGGACTGCTCGACCTACCGAGAGAAAGCCCAGACCCTATTACTAAACCCAAACATGGTTTAAAGATAGAAGATCTCGACCACAACTCAGCGTCTTCTACTTGCTACTGGCTGCCAACTACCGCAATTCTATGGATTACCAAAGATCCACAAACCGGGTATTCCCCTCAGACCAATAGTGTCGTGCTGCAGTGCCCCAACGTATGAACTGTTCAAACATATCGCGCGCCTCCTCTCACCTCTTATAGGTAATACCTCGCACACCGTTAAAAATAGCAGTGAATTCATCCACTTCATTAAGGACCTTTCAATCCGTGACAACACTGTCATGGCATCATTTGATGTGGTTTCTTTATTCACTTCAATTCCCGTCCAACAGGCCGTGCACTGCGCCAGAAGGCTCCTCGAGAACGACTTAAGCCTCCAATCCAGGACATCACTATCCACTGATGACATCTGTACCGCCCTCAACCTATGCTTATTAAGCAGCATCTTCACTTTTGAGGATTCACTCTACCAGCAGGTACATGGCACTGCTATGGGTGCCCCTGTCAGTTCCGTAGTAGCAAGCATCGCCATGGAAGATCTAGAGAAGCAGATACACCAGAACCAACCTACACCTATTACAACATGGTGTAGATACGTTGACGATATTTTTACCGTAATACCACGTTGTTCTGAAACTGCACTGCTGGAATACCTCAACTCCCTATCTAATTTCATCAAGTTTACCATAGAATCAGAGGTGAACGGTACGCTCCCGTTCCTGGACGTCCTAGTGCATCGCGTAGGCCCACATCTAGAGACCTCAGTATACCGCAAGCCTATGTGGTGCGGTCAATTTACTAACTACAGATCCGGCCACGCACCAAGCCATCTCAATAGCACTGCCCGCACCCTATTCTCCAGGGCTTCGAGCCATTCCAGCACCGACACAATTAGGCGTAACGAGATCTCCCGTGTGAAGGCGGACCTAACCAAATGTGGTTATCCATCCCATGTACTAAGCAGATGCCTATTACAGGCAGAAGAACTCACATCCAACCAAAGGCCACCGAGCCAAGTCGGTATATCGTCCGCCTACATTCTCTATTATCCAGGCGTGTCAGGACGGATCTCGAAGGTCCTTAGAAGTTACAACATCAAATGTGTGCAATTACCCTGCAGGAACCTACGTTCACTTGTCTCCAGCGTGAATACCCCTGTCACACCTGTCTTATGCAGCAATGTGGTATATCGCATCACCTGTAGAGACTGTAACAGTTACTACATAGGAAAAACATCAAGGCGTCTCCAGGATCGCCTCACGGAACACGACAGAGCAATCCGGCTTGCCGACACTGACCAGTCCGCGGTCGCGAAACATTTTTGGGCCACCAACCACGATCTTGACCCCAAACGCGACTTTGAAATAGTAGACCACTCACGACACTTTCGCCACCGCCTATGGCTAGAGTCACTCAACATAGTAAACAATCCAAAGGCATTAAATCGCCAGAAAGGCATACGTCTACATCCCATCCTAGAGCCAACCGTTTTATTGCTGGATGATCAGTGGTGTAGAAAGCAGCGCACGTCCGTGCAACAGCAATGACGCATGATTAACGTGCCTTACTCAGCTCGTTGTATTTTTGTATTTAATTTGTCAGTTGACAAAGAGACACGCGTCTCGAAAGCTACTGATTTTGTTAGTATATATTTGTGTTAAACTGGATTATAACTAACTTACGTATATTATAAACTATGGACCCCAGTACTCTAGGCCCATTCGTTACTAGTATCAAAAGCCTTTCTAAGATCCCAATAAATAATATCAAAGTTATTCCATGTATCCAGTTCTTTTGTGACTGCATCACAGTATCCAATAAAATTGGTCAGGCAAGACTTTCCCTTAACAAAACCATGCTGTGTCCAAGCTATAACTGAAGTCTTCTCTAGATGATCCTGTGCTGCTTCTTTAACCGCTGCCTCCATTAATTTTCCTGGAACAGAAGTTAAACTCACAGGTCTATAATTACTTGTGTCAGCCTTTGATCCTCCTTTGTGAATTAGGGTCACATTTTCACATCACCAGTCTATGGGTACATCCCCTGAGTCCAAAGAAGCTCTCAGAATTATGGCTAAGGGTTTGCTTACTTCCTTTGCTGCCTCCTTTAATATAACTTGATAGATCCCATCCACCCCAGGTGCCTTTTGTTATGTTTATCCTCAACAATTTCACCTCCACTTTCCTCTCAGTTATTACAAAATGAACCCCGTGACTACTAAATACGATGAATATTTGTATTGACGATTTATTGTAAACTCTACTGACTTGGTTGTCGTGCCGGAGTATAAACAGAAAATTTATTTATTTATTTATTTTTTTTTTAGGTAAACTGCACATTAACACAGGCAGTATAATGCAGGACTGTCTCCACGGCAGTTATTCAGATGGTGCATTATGGCCTTAGTAGCCCTTGCACCAATAAATCCAACAAACAACAACAGTTATTCAGATAATTGCGGGAACTCTCCCGCTTGATTTGTTTCAGAATCAAAAAGAAAATACCAGCCTGTATTCTGGATATTGAGCTTAATCTCACTGCAGATGTAAAGCGTGAAAAAACACGATGTTACAACAAATTGGTTAACATCCGAAAAACCAGGAGGAATACATCTCCACAAGGCACAGTAAAGAAGAGATTCCTCCCCGAGGTAAAGTTTGCAATGACCAAATCCATAAGATCCTGGTTCTCTCTCAGCCTTGAGACTTCCTTCTTGGTGACTGGTCACAGCTCCCTGAATGAAAAGCTATACCAACTTGGGCTTATAGCTACTGACCTATGCTTTTGTGGAGCCACTTATCTTGGTACCATCTTCTTTTTGATTGCGACCTGTACGAGGATCTCAGAGATCAACTTCGGAGAGTAATTCCCAATTTCTCCCCAAACCAGGTGGATCAACTAATCCAGACAATCTTTCTTCCCTGTAGGCCTTTACATCTAGCATTTTTACACGGCGGAAAGCCTTGTATGCCAATGCAAACCAAAACCAGATAAGTGATTCTTAGATTTCACTGGTGAAAAGAAAGGATAAATTCAAAAAAAAAAAAAAAAAAAAAGGGTTTTTTTTTTATATTTATTGATTTTATTTATTATTATTTTTTTCTAAATTTGTCATACTTCGTCTTATTATTATTATTTTTTTAAATTTTTACCTGCACTAGCTTTATTATTATTATTATTTTTAAATTAATTAATTTATTATTTTTATTTTATTTTATTTATTTAATTTTTTTCACAACCGGCACCACGGGATTTTTTCCTCCTCCTCTTCTTTGCCAGCAGGATCCTGGCCCACCTGCTGGCAACACCAAGTGGGTCAGAGTCTCTTTTGAGACGGTACAAGTTTTACTAGGACTGATCCACCTTCCCGTGGTGTGGACGAGTACCCAGAATCATCTGTCCAGGTGACTTCTGGGTAGCCAAGAGGCCAGAACATAACAGAACACACACGAACCTACACTAGACACATTTCTGGCCCTTTCGTAGTGGTACTATTCTTCAGAGAGATACGAAGCGGAGTTGAACATACGTTCTAGGTGCCGCCCTTACATACACATGTCCACATAGGTAGTATAATATTCAACATATTGTAAATAATGTCAAAAGTATAATATCTTTATGACTATATTGGAAATAATTTCTGAAACCGATTCTGTTGTTGGCTCTGGGGGATGAACCGGAATCTCGATGTGGGGCCCGTTCCCCAAGGCTATTATCCACCAGCCAATGTAAAATCCCTGGCGTTGCTGCTATATATATATACACACAGTATAATAAAAGAATAATAGTATTAAGAAGCTAAGTAATCATAGAGGGTGGAGTGAAGAGACTTGTGAAAAATACTGCAATGTAGTCTTATTTTTGTCGCCTTTTCATTTCTTATTTTAATTTCTTGCCAACTATCTGTCTCTCTCTCTCTTTTTCATATCTTGCCTGGACACATCATCTTACCATATATCGCTACATTTCTTATCCATTTCGTCGAAATCACTTCTGGTGTATACCGTAGATTCAACAGAATTAAACAAAAATCTTCTTCACACTTTCTACGTACTATATATATAACCACTTAGCATACTAAATTAAGAGTTTCATTAATGATGAGTAGGCGACTGAGGAAATTTTAGATGTGTAACGAATGGATGATATGAGAACGAGATAAAAAAAAAAAGTTAAGGACTAAAATAGAGGAGTCATTGTCCTATTGTGTAAAATGTTTAAAATAAGACAAACAGATTTCAATCCCAACTGACTCCCAAGAATTCAGTGAACTAAGTCTACACTTAGGGGTTAGCATAATATAATTGATAACAACTTGAATATCAAAAAGAAAAATAAAGGGACAGACTGTAAAAGGCTGGAATGCAAATGTTCGATAAAAACAGTGGCACAAGATTTCACCAGCAAATGAGAAGCTAACATGATTTTGAAAGAAAGAATAAAAAATAACAGTAAAAAGAAGAGGAAACCATATAGCGCCTTGTGATAAACCTTTGGTGTTTCAGTGAAGTAATAATTTTCAAAGCTAAGAATGGTCACAAACAAGATATGACAATAAGTTTCCAATAAAATTAATAAGGCCGAAGTCAAGACTGAATCAAATGTAGCGGAAAAAACTAAGAAAACTGCGTGAAGATAACAGTCAAGACTGTCATCTGTTACGTCTATTAAAACATGAACTAGAATCGTTAAATATTTCTTGAACGAAATTCATTCGTAAATGAATACGTAAAGTTTAATACCAGAGGTGGTTAAATTCTGCATAACTAGTATTATGAAAATGGAAAAATTAGACACTCAGGGGTAAAAGGATATACTGTACTATGTTCGTATATTATAAAAACAAAATCCAGTTTTTATTTATTGATCAAGATCTGCGAATACCACATACTTCGGTAGAAAACACCATCCATCAAACAACCTAAAACAGCATTATGATGAGTACAATAAGTTTTGTCATTCGGTTCTATTAGATTCGTTATTTCCTACCCGATATCGGGAAAATGGCGAGTGTAAATGTGTACTAGGAAAAGGCTAGATTAGTTGTATTTCCTTATGCTTGTGAACCGTCGACTAAGCTTTTACATTGCTTATCGCAGTTCCGGATGATTTTGCAGCCCTCTCTTTCAGTCTATCTACTTTCTAAACTCACATTTTCTTTACTTGAAAACTTGGACATTTAGTTTCCTTCCATCAACAGATATTTTTGACAGTTTTTCACATCGAGCAGTGGGTGTCAGACTACGTTGGCGTGTCGATGACAGTCGCAACTCTCACTGACCAGAGATAATTGACCAAAGGTGGTACACTATCCGACGACTGCCAAAGAAGCAATAAAGAGAGATGTCACCAAGCATTCCGTCAACACAAGCGAAGAAGCGTCAGTGACACGGCCCGAGGTAGAACACGTGTCAAACACACATCTTCATTCTAAAAGATGTGATAAGAGCGATATACTCAGTGCACAGCAGCTGTCAGATATTAACAGAAGGATTCAAAATTCAAGATTCGACAAAACAAATCAGGTGGTTGCGTAACCTGAAATTTGAGACGAACACAAGAAACGGTCGTGCAAAACTGTCATTAAAGTAAAATGGTTTTAATTCTTAAGAACGCATCCGTCCAATATAAAGCTTTAAAAAAAAAAAAAAGAAGCAATTTATATATTAACATGAAAAATAAAAATAATTCAAAATAAAACTTACTGCATTTTTACTGTCTGCTATTAATATAATTAGAAGATTTCATATACTTTATATTTAAGCTGTTATTCTGTTTGCTGTTACTCAGTAAACAAGCATAAGTGTTTTACTGTGTGTAAGGCTTTCTGCGGTAAATTACCTGGTAAATATTATTTGAGCGTAATGAAAATAGTGCTATAAGAGGCTTCTTGTAAATAAGAAAAGAATACTGTTCTCGTGTGATGAAATTTATGCGTCCTATATTCATATTCATAATAGTTTTGAGTTAGAAATAACGAAAATAGTCTTTATTATAATTGTATTGAATACCCTTCTCGTGGCTGATTAAACCAGGATCGTGCTTGTCTGCATTCCTGTCAATGATTATTATTCCTAGCTTCATTAGCGATAACATTTAAAAATTATTATTCTTCAGCAAAAATGGAACCAAAACAGACTAATGGATCTAATATCTGCAGATTCGCCGCTAATTAGCGGCGCTAATCTGATATTAGATCTGGTTATAATCAGAAGAAACAACTAGCCCCATTTCCTATTTCCTGTGCGCACATTACGCAAAAAAGGCGAAACAAAACTATCAGTGACAGGTCCCTTTTAGCATATATTCCAGTTTTTAATACTTTGGAAAAGGGTATGCAAAAATATAGAAAACTTGGGTATAATCGCCAACATTTCAAACTGAGACTAATAAATTTTAATATGGAAGACGTAATGTTCGTTTAATTTTCCTTTAGTGGGAATGTTTTATAGCGAATGCTTAAGGTACCCATAAAATAAAACAAATTGAATATTAAATTAGTGCAAGTGCCCCTGAGTTACACCATTAACCGTTCCAGGAAATCCAAACGTGGAAAAGCATATCTCAAAAATCAGTTTCCCATTGAAAGTAATGCAGTAAGGCTAGGTAGTACGTTCTGAGGCTGTCTAATGGACATTTTTTTACTCATTTCTCCCCGGCCCATCTTCTTCAGAGTTTTGAACAACGTGCACAATAAATAAGTATGAACAATAATATTGTTAATGAACTCTATTCTAGTAATCTCCTACCGATATTTCTGTTAGGATAATTTCTATCGGATGCAGAACCTGCTCCTTTGCGTTTAGCGTACAATAATCTCGTTGTCGCTCCCCCACCCACTTTGATCTGTGGCAGGTGAATGGGCCTCCGTAGCAGAGTGGTCAGGGGTAGAATTTAACAATAAAATTTTGTTAAATTTTATAACAATAGTGAGATTCTCACGAACGTAACGGAACACAGGTTCCAAATATTGTCATGCATGTATTTTGTAGTTCTGGTATGTACAAATTAATTGAGTATTGGAAACCATATACTATATAGTACGGCTCATGTACAAACTATATTACGTGGTATATGACGTTATATTATGTTGAAAAACCCATCTGAGGTTGGGAAAAAGGTACATGAAATTCTATCTAGGTCAACCGAAATATGTTTCATAAAACTACTCCCCTCTCAAAATAACAAGTTATACAATCAATATGAGAAAAATAATATCTACATAGTAACATAATGTCAGCACCGTTGTTTTTTTTTAGTAAATAAATTTTTGTAAGGAAATATTTAATAAAAAAAAACAAGGAAAATGAACAAAATATTTCATTTGAAACATCTGGCATATTTATAATTAAATTGATAATATACGTATTACACATCTTTTACCTTTCCAATGCGACTTTATACACACGTATATTATCATTTTTATTTAAAAAAATTCTAGAAAAATTGCTTGTATACTATATTTTTTCTTTTGGCAGAATACTTATCACTTTTTGCATTTAGTATTATTGCTCCAACGCTTTTCTTTGCATTTTAATACAACTATTAATTTTGCATTATGTTCTTAGCACACTTTTAGGATCTTTGACCTCTTTTTAGGAGTGTTCGCATATACCGGGTGGTTATAAAATAAGTTTCCCTATTCGGGAGACCCTAGTGCTAAAACGGTTAGAGATAGCGCTGTGAAAATTGGTGGGTATGTAATTTAGGGTATGGGACAGCAATGTGTAGAAGAGAAAAAAAAAAAAAAAAAAGTTCAATTTTCCGCCACCAGGGGAAAAACGGTGCTGCACATATGTAAAAGTTGTCATTCACTTCAAGACACGCTGCTTACGCGAATGACATCCTGTTAGATAAAAGCATAAAGGCCAAACGCCACCGTCAACAACCATTATGGCTCTTACAAAAAAGGCACGTGCGCTTTTAGTAAAACTGTTCTACCAGAATAATAGTAATGCTAATGCAGCACAATAATCGTTTAGGGAATGGGGAAGCCATCTGTAGAAGAAAAAATATTAGTTGAAATTTCCGCCACCAGGAGAGAAATTGGCACTGTAAACATGAGATGGAATAGTTGAATAATGTGATCTCTTAGAAGAGCGCAGTACTGTGCACTAGTTACCGTACACCTTACGGGGGGAGAAGCATGAGGCGTAGACTCTTCAAAAAAAAAAAAAAAAAATGGTCCGATTATAAAATCAGCTGTGAATCCACACCATACTGTAACGTATGGACTTTGTAGTGGTCTTTCATGCACAGCAGATGGGCGAGAAGTTCCCCATATTCGGAAGTTTTGTGCATTTACAGCCCCATAAAAAGTGAAATGTGCCTCATCAGACCACAAGATCATTCGAGCCCATGTATCATCAAGTTCCATACGAGCCAGAAATCGTAGAGCAAAGTCTATTCGTTGTTGCTGATCACAAGACTTTAGTTCTTGCACTACGTGAATCTTGTACGGGAACCAACGTAAAATTATTCGAGGCACTTTACGTACAGTAGACCAAGGAAGGTTCCAGTCTCTTGACACACCTCTGGCACTACTGACTAGTAGTGTTTCGCATTCTGACCATTGCAACCGCCACTTCATCCACTACCTCGGTTCCGATACGTGGTCGTCCCCTGCCTGTAATTCTCCGGTCGCTTCACATTTCTTTATTAGTTTTCGAAGCCCCACTGACGTCAAAGCTCCTTTATGCAAACCTCTAAGTTTCCGATATTCACGTAGTGCTGCATTAGCACTACTATTATTCTGGTAGAACAGTTTTCCTAAAAGAGCACGTTCCTTTTTTGTAAGAGCCATAATGGTTATTGACGGTGGCGTTGGCCTTTCTGCTTTTATCTAACAGGACGTCATTTGCGTAAGCAGCGTGTCTTGAAGTGAATGACAACTTTTACATATGTGCAGCGCCGTTTTTCTCCTGGTGGCCGAAATTTGAACTAATTTTTTTTCCCTTCTACAAATCGCTTCCCCATACCCTAAACGACATACCCACCGATTTTCACAGCGCTAACTCTAACCGTTTTGACACGAGTCTCCTGAATAGGAAAACTTATTTTATAACCACCCGCGACTTCTTTTAGGTGTGCGGTTGGCCCAGATTTTCTTTTCATGCACGACAACGTCACTGCACATAGAGCTCAAGTGGTGGATCTGAAAACTGAATCCAACGACTGCCGTGGCCAGCACGATCACAGACTAAAATCCAATTGAGCATGTGTGGGGAGTCCTTGGGCGTCGCATTGCATGCCGACAGCCAATTTCTAGGTCACTTGGTGAGCTGTCTGCGTTGGGGGAAGAATGGGATTTCTTGCCACAGAAGCTAAAACATTCTTATATCGAGCATGGTTCACTACTGTCAGACCTGTTTAGCCGTTGGAGGGGATCATACGCCTACTGATGTCATGTGACTATATTTTATAGCATCTTGTATCAACTTCCGTAGTGTGATCTTTTTGGTAATTATTATACAACCCCTATAGATGTTCCTTATACCTGTCCGAAGTTTCTCACTGCCTCCTCCTTTATTCCGTGGTACGCCACCACCTCCATACCAAATTCTGTCCAGCTTCATCGCAAGCTACATGAGTTACACATCACGTTTTCTACGTGTTCTGTTAATTTTGTCGAGCAGCGTCAGTGCAAAACTAATTTCGAAAGATCGTATAAATGTGGATCCAAAAAAAGCTTACTTTTTTGTGTGATGGCGAAAATTGTATGCAGTACATTTTACCTCATGGGGTCTTTTGGCTTGGTAATATATGTGGACCTATAATTAGATTTCAGGAATATCAAATCGGAGGAAGAGGCTTATTCGTGTTCTGCAATGGCTCTGAGACTTGTTCCTGGAGCTGGTGTAGCAATAGCACTCTCATGCTACTCTTTCCTTTTTCATCCCATGCGGGATGAAAAGTTTATTCTCCCCTCCCTTTCTCTTCCCCTGTCTTCATCTGGCATGGGATTTTCTTGTGTGAGATGATTTCCCCTCCCCCCCACACTTTCTTTTAAGCTGGCACCCTGGCTGCTGCTCTCTTCCTATCTGCGGCCCTCCTCTCTCACAGTCAGTCCCGGATTGAGATTTCTCTGGACTGGGAAGTCCCCCTCCTCTCTTCCCCCTCATTAACTGGAATTTAATTCCTCCCTGAGAAATTCTTTCCTCAGGGAGGAGGGCGAGCTAGTAGTAAGGGAGGCATTGCCTTTCCGCGACTAGGGACGAGTGCCTGGAAGCGGTCTTCCGGGTGATTGTTACTTCTAAGTAGCCAAAAGCACAAAACCAGCTACAACACAGAACCCACACTAAAGCTGTGTAAAGTGTAAAGTGTGTTTGGGGTCAAACGGCACCAGGGGTTTCCCCCATCTCCGCGTAGTTTACATTGTCGTGTGATACAGTACACTGTAAAGGCCAGAGATTTAAAAGTGTATGGATATTGTAGATGAGTAGTGTTGTGTACCGTTGTTCTTCTGGCCATTTAGCCGCCAGGCCTCTGCTGAGGCCAGACGTTGCCCACACTTTGCCCCGTGGAGGCAGACCAGGTACACCAATATTTTAAATAAGTACTTTGGCAGGTCCTGCCACCTAGTTTCCTGAGATTTCAGTGGCTAGGACCTAAAAAAAATAAATAAATAAATAAATAAATAAATAAAAAAAATAATAATAATAATAATAAATAAAAAAAATAATAATAAATAAAAAAATAAAATTAAATAAAATAATAAAATAAATAAATAAATAAAAAAAAAAAAATTGAGAGGTTATCGCGTGGTGGTTGTGCTAGAATTGTGAGGCCGAAAATTGTGGGCGAATCAAATTTGGCTGTAATTAAGTTTGGATGTGTGGGGCTTTCGCTTGCGTGCAGGTAGAGTGGGAGGGAGACTGAAGGCTGGGGGGGCGACAGACAGAAGAATGGAGTCGATAGGGAGGGTGACTCCAAAATTTGGTGGGGCATGCCCATGCCCCACCAGAAGGGAAAGTGTGGGTGGCAAGGAGGGAAGGAGATAGAGGGACCATCACCTCCCCCCCGGCCAGGGAAAGGGGAGAAAAGTGGACCAGGCAAGGGCGCCAGGTCAGATCGCCAATAAGGCTAGTGTGCAGAGAGGCTCTGCAGTTTCTTCAGTCGGTGGAATGTCATTTTTGGGACATTGTCCCATCCGAGGTTTACAAAGTCCAGTTTATTTTGTAGCCATTCATTGGTTAAGATCCCATCCGAGGTTATTTAGTCCAGTCAGCTTGGATGTGCATTTGCGATTTCATTTTGTTTCTTCTGTTATGAAGTCGGATCCCTGGGGGTTTCATTTGTTCTGGTGGTCCTTAGTGGTGTCGAATTGTTTTTCTGATTATGGGCAGCTTTGATGGGTACTTGCATTCTCTTCATTGCAGTGGTTGCGGCTGGGGGAAGGTCCGTCTTCTGCTGAAGAGGCCCTGGGCGAATTTTGTTAGCGCTTTGTAGCTGTCTTCTTCTTCTAGGATGAGGTGTTCCTGGTTTTGCAGTGTGAATCGAATTTCAGTGATGAGCCGGCAGCGTAGATCTTGATACAGGTGACAGTGATACATGAGGTGTTCCCATGTTTCTGTTTGGCCACAGTGGCAGAGAGGAGTGTCACTGAGTCGGAAGCCTGATAACTTGTGTCTGAATGCACCGTGTCCGGTGAGTAGGTATGTGACGAGGAGTCCTGGAGACAGCCAGTGGGGATATTTTGGATATACCGTCTGAATTGTCGGCACGAATTTCCGAGTGATTTCACCTTTGATTGAATTTTCCCAGCGGGTTTGCCAAGTCTGTTGGAGATGCAGTGTGAGTCGCTTCTTTTCCATTTTAGGGTCATTGGCTAAGTCAATCGTGTAGTTCAGGCAGGTGGACGTTTTTCCTTTGCTGAGGTGGTGTAGGATACCGCGACGAACGATCTCCAGGTCCAGGGGGAGGGCACCCATAAGGACCTGCAGCGCGTGAGTACTCACCGTCCTGCAGGCTCTGGAGATCGTTAGCAGGGTATATCTTTGTATCGTCTCGAGTTTTCTCCTGTTGACCGCGGTGGTCGCTTTGTGGTACCAGACTCCGGAGGCATATGAAATGGCTGGCAGGAATACTGTCGTATAGAAGAGGGCGAGGGTCCTTTTCCTCAAGCCCCAGTCCTTACGGGTGACTCTTGCAAAGAGAGCAGAATAGTTTCTGATTTTATTCCTGATGTATGTCAGATGTGGTGTGAAGGATAGATTCCTATCGAGCATGACTCCCAAATGTTTTAATTCCGTTGCGAGTTTGACGGTTTTCCCCTGGACTTTGATTTGGGGAGGCCTCCTAATATCTAGGTTCCCCCTGAGTAGGACTGAACATGTCTTGGTTGGAGAAATTGTGAGTTTGTTGTTGTCAGCCCAGTCTTGCAGGATAGTGACTGCTCTATTTGCGGAGTTCTCTAATTGTGCTCTGGAGTCCTCAGCAAGCATCAGAATAAGATCGTCTGCATAAGCCTGGGATGTGACGTTTCCAATTTGTCCAAGGTTTCCAAGGAAGCCGTCTAGGACGACATTCCAAAGAAGAGGGCCCAGAACGGAACCCTGTGGGCATCCTCTGTGTATCAACCGTGATACGGAGCAATACGGAGTAGTGACTGTGACTGATCTGTCTGAGAGGTATGTACTGATGCATTTGTATAGATTTGCTGGCAGGTTAGCCTCCCGGAGCCTGCCGAGGACACTTGGCCACCAGAGAGTGTCAAACGCCCCAGCAAAATCTATTGCGATGACGAGGAAGTACTTTCGGTTGGTTGTGGTTGCGGCGTTAACAATATTTTCCAATGCATCTACGTGGAGTATCCTTTTCTGAACCCGAACTGATTTCGGGATTGAAGGCCTGCGTTTGAGTAGTGAGTTTCTATCCGATTTCGTAGAAGGTGTTCCATCAGTTTGCTCAGTACAGACAGTAAGGCTATGGGTCTGTAGGACCCTGGGAGATCCTGCTGCTTTGTTGGATTTTTGAGGATGAGCCGAAGCGTTGCCGTTTTCCAGGTGTGTGGGAAATAGCCTTCTTTTAGGCACTGGTTAAATAAATTTAGTATTTTTTCTGGGATAGTCTCAACTGCCTTTTTTACGATTTCTGGCTCTAATAAGTCTGCACCTGGTGATTTCCTGTTTCTTAGTTTGGCGGCTGCAATGTCCAGTTCGATCCTAGTAAAGGGCTCCTCCTCTTCGATTGTTGTGTAGGTACTATTTCTTAGGCAGAGCGATGTTTGTTCTGGGGTGGTTGGATCCAGGTGTTTCTGGAACATGGCATCTAGGATATTATTGATGGATTCCTGCCACGTTTTGGTGTACTCCCTTTGTGGCTTCTTGGTTGTGGGGATGACTTCGCCTCTGGGGAGTTTATTTGTGGTCACTCTGTAGACCACTCCCCAGGGGTTGTCGTTTCCAACTGTGGATACTAGGTGCTCCCAGGAGCGTTGTTTTCGTTCACGGATCTTTGCTGTATATTGATTCCTGGCCGTTCGGTACTGTTGTCGTAGTGCTTCCACCTCTACTGCAGGCCAGTTACGCCTGGCACGTTGAAAATTTTTTCGGCAGGTGTTTGCCACACGTCTGAGTTGTTGTAATTCTGGGGACCATCAGGGAACAGCTCCCGGAGTAGGTTTTTTCCGCTTTATGGAATTGTTTGCTGCATCTGTGATAAGCTTGACAATTTTAGCTTGGTGTCTATCTGGGTCTAGTCCTTCTGTGTCAAGTGCTTGAGCAGCTGTACGTAATGACTCCTGGAAGAGAGGCCAGTCTGCCTTCTCAACAGCATATCTGTGTTGCATTTGTCTATGTACCATTTGTCTATTTAGTTTCCGGTTTAGTTGAAAGGTAATTGTTCGGTGATCAGATGAGGTCCAGTCTTCTCTGACAGTCCAGAATGCAATGTGGTCCGCTAGAGATCTGGTAGCCAAAGTAACATCAATCGTGGCTTCCCACATCGTGTTTGAAAATGTTGGTAGGTTGTTTGGTTTGTTAAGGATTATATAGCAACTGTTTGCCAGATACTCCTCCAGGTGTTGTCCATTTACCGCGCCACGTCGCTCCGCGGTTTCACTAAACCACGCCGGCGAACGGCAGTTTGCATCAGCGCCCACTACGATTTTAGCGTTCGGGAATTCCTCCAGAACATTTTGCAGGTAAGTTATAGCTGGGAGGATATCTTCTCCTGGCCGACAGTAAAGCGATACTGCATAAAATTCGCGCCCAGTGCAGTGATGACGTGGGCACATGTGTGGAAGAATGGAATTTCTTGCCACAGAATTTTTTTTGTTGTTTTTGTTGGGTTTTTTTTTTTCCTTTCTGTTATTCTCCCGCGCGAGATGAAATGCTCCCGTGCGGGATGAAAAACTTTTTTTTCTCACTTTCTCTATCTTCATCCGGCACGGATTTTCTTGATTTTTTTTTACACTACACGCATATGGCCTAACCTTAACAGAGTCTGTAAAATATGAATAGGGAAATGAGGCGGATATAAACTTAGGTTCTAGGAGCCGCCCAAACAGAAAATACAAACAACAACAAAAAAAAAAAAAAAAAAAATCATGTATTTATTGAATGAGTGACATAATTAATGTCATGCATGAAACATCAGAGTACCATGCCTGCAAATATTTGTATTATTTATAAGTTTGGTTTCTCTGTTTTGCAAGATGAAAAGTCCTATTTTTCCTTTCAAAACTCAGGTTTATAATAATTAAAAACTTTTTCCTCTGCATCATACGGATTTTAATTCTTATCAATTTTTTGAAAGAAATGAAAATAGGAAAATGGAAACCCCGGACTAGACTGCTGATGCTGAGTTTTCTGAGCGTAGGAATATTGGGTCTTTGACCCAGCCCTTGCCAACCCCTTTATGAGACAGGATTGCAGAGTCACTTGGAAACTGCGCCCACCTTTTAAGCTGTCTAGCTGCCCTGTTTTCGCCACTTTTACCTATTACCCCTTGTATAGGGTTGTCTACCACTAATGGTTTTGCACTTGTAAGTTGGAGGTAAAGTGGAAGGAAAGGAGAAGACATATAGGGGATGTTGCGAAGCAAGCAGGAGTGCAAAATCATTAGTGAGTATAGTGTATAGACTACGCACTAAGTTGATAGTGTGAATAAACCACTCACTAACGGTTTTGGTGATGTTCCCAGGCGAGCAGGAATGCAAAACCATTAGCGGGTATAGTCTATACACTAAGCTCAATAATGATTTTGCACTCCTGCTCGTCTGAGGACATCCCTCTATATGTCTCCTCCTTTCCTTCCACTTCCCCTCCAACTCACTACCTCCCCCATTTCTCTTCCTGGGCTTTCTCCTTTCTTGCTTTGCTGGAGGGAGGCTCCATCAGATATCTCTCCTACTGTCCTGGTCCGGCTCCTCGTGCAGTGGATGGATGCTGGGAAGTGCCTTCGTTGGTGATCGCGCCTCCCAGTAACTAAGAGGCGAGATGAACAACACATAACGCACAGTACTCAACGCAACTCAGACTCATCTGGCTTCGCAGAGTTTTGCATCTTCACAGTGTCACTAAGTGCGGTTTTGTGAGAAACCACTTGCACGGCCAACCAAAGACGCTATGACCACGCTTCACCAATGAAACGTTGGTCCACACGCACCAGGGGTCCTAGTTCTTACCAGCAAAACAAGCCCCATAATAAGCAACCACCGCCACTTCCCTGGATAGTGGGCACCATGCATGATGGGTTCATGGACTCGTGTTGCTTGGGCCACACACGAAGATGTCCATCGGCGCGTTACACCAGGTATTTGGACTCATCCGACCAGTAAACATCTGTCTAACTTTTCTAGATCTTGTGGCAGTAGCATACTGTCATTAACAACCCGGCCAACCTTTGTATCATCTGCAAACTTCGACATTAAGACTGACGTACCTTTCTCAATATCATTGATAAATATATAAAACAACAATGGGCCCAACACTGACGTAGCCAAATGGCTAGGAACGAGAGTGCAGTAGGAAGCACTCTTTGAGTGAACCGGGGTTCAAGCCCATGACTGCTAAATACGATTAACGTTTGTATTGACGATTTATTGTAAACTCCACTGACCTGGTGGTGGAGAGAATAAACAAGAACTTTTTTTACACTCGTTTCCAGTGTCCAACTAGCATGTTGTTGACACCACAGCATTCGCCGTCGACAATGATCAGCGGTGAGGCGAGGGTGTCGCTTTGGTCATGTGCTATGGAAACTCATACTTCTGAGTGTGCGGTGCATCGTCATTTGCGATATTGTCCTTGCATTCCCTATATTGTAATCCAACGTCAACTGTCGCACAGTGATCTGCCGTTCAGGTTGTACCCTTCGCTCACCACGAACATTCATCTTGCGTAATCCTTTACAGTTCTGTCATCGGGAGGTGGTTTGACCCATTGGACACCATTTTTTGAACACCTTAACCACAGTGGGCCATGAGAAACCGACAAGACGTGCCGTTTCCAATATGGAAGTATCAGGCGCATGAGATCCCATACGCATGCCCTTTTGAAACGCTGTGATATCTTTACTGCGTCCCATAACTGTTACTTTATCACTGACTTGTACGACCAGATGCAAATTACCACTGTTTTAGTATACGAAGCTGTTCAGCTTATTATATTGCGAGCTATACGGCAGTGATCTCCAAAGCTGGGTGCGCGCACCCCTAGGGGTGTGCGAGATGATCCATGGTGTGCGCCAGATGATCCCCAGTAAATCAATATTAATTCATTATGAAAACTTTAGTTTTTCGAAACGTAATGGAAAATGAAATTTATAAATAAATGTTTTTTTTATATTTCGGTTTCGCCCACGTCCGAAAAGAAGCAACCACGTGCTCGGAGTATATCTTCCATCCTTGTTTAACTTACTGAACAAATGATTTTATAAATGTGATTTTAGATGTAATGCCTTCCATGTAAATAATTTATAAATAAAAAATATATATTAAACTTATAAATTTAATTTTTTATTCCCGGGTACGCGCTAGTCCTTTTAAGTAAAATAAGGGTGCGCGACCAAAAAAGCTTGGAGACCACTACTACACGGCATAGTCTATTACGGATGGAGTGGTCACAATTCAGTGAGTGTATATTAAAGATTAGTTTTATTTCTTAATTTTTGAATTAACAGCAATGTGTTCCTGTTTTATAAATTTTTGCAACATGTTTAAGTTTTTAGTGCACATTAAAATCGGGGTAATGATTTGTCATTATTAAACAAATAGAACTTCGCCCGAGACCTACAAATTGCGCCACGGGGCGGGGGAAGCCTGTAATAGATGCAGTCTAGGTGTAAAACAAAGTTCATATAGACAGGATCGAAAAACTCTTGTTCCTATTTGTTATGACCAACTAAACAAAACTGCAAGCAAAGCACGTTAGTACATAAAAAAATAAAATAAAATAAAAATTATTGCATGCAAATATAAAAACGTTACATTACGTGTTGGAAACTCCTGTTCTTGACCGTCTAACTATGTAATTTTATGCCAAATGATCACAGGTTGTGTGTCATTTTTCAAGACAACCATAGCTGCACTGCGTAAAGCGCTTGTCTTCACCATGTCCATCTGTCGGCCTGTTCGTTCGCATCTAGCAACTCGACTCCTGTGATTGGATTTTCATAAAATTTCATATTTGGCCCTGAAAGATTTGTCGAGTCATCTAACATCCCATTAAAATGACCAACAAAAATTCGGCAATTATTATTTCTTTCTTTATTTTTCTTTTTATGCATATCACATAGGCTATCCATGTACCGTATATTGCAGCTGAAGCACCAGTTACGTTTGTTTCCGTGCGCTGGAATAACTGGATAATATGGCAAATTAACAGAAACGAAATAGAAAAAAAATTAACAGTTCTGGATTCGCGCATAAAAATCGTTGCTCTCGGCTCTTTTGTTGCAAATCATGAATTATTAACTATTTGCAAACGCGCTGAATCGTAACACATGCGTACATTAACTAACTTATCACTAAAACTTGGCCCGAGACCTACAAATCTGGTAACAGAGTTAAAAAAAAAAAAAAAAAAAAAAGCTGGTAATAGCCAACAACGCAAAATATCACATATGCTTCCTAATGTTATACGAAGCCCGTGGAAACAAATCAGATGCAATTCGCATATACCCATCGAAGCGTTAACGAAATATAGACGATACAAAAATGCCAGTCTAAAAAACACTGTAGATTCTCTGCGTACGCTTCACGATACATTGCTGTCTGTCATCAGTTTGGAGAGGTCTGGATTTCATTCCCAATAATTAGCGGAATTTCTAAAGTACTCTTCAAACAAGGCTGTTGTCAGCCCATTTCGTGCTAAGAAAGTGCGGCTATCATCCGTAACTTATTCTTTTTTTTTTTTTTTTTTTTTTATGAGAACCCCAAACACGAGAGGTATTAGAACCTATAGTACTTAGTACCGTGCTTGGGTTGGAGGTTGAGAAGACGAAAGAAGATATTTGTTGACATTGGACTTGAACTTCTATAGATTGTAATTTTCAGGAAATACGTATGAAGGAAGGTTGTTCCAGAAAACGGCAGTTGAATGAATAAATGAGGAAGATGAAAAGTTGGTTCTGTGGGTTTGAAGTTGGACAGTAAATGGATGTTGGCTGGTGGCGGCACGTGTTCGGACTGTTTTGAAAGAGAGAGCGGGAATTATAGAAGCCAATTCAGAAGAACAGTGCCCATGGAAGTATCTGTAGAAGAGGCATGCAGCAGAAACAGTACGTCTATGAGAAAGCGAGTGGAGAGACTCTGTTAGAGATGAATCATTAATTAACCTAACTGCCCTCTTCTGAATGGAATCAAGAAGCCTGAGAGAGGTTTTGGGGGCACCACCCCAGATGTGGGAACAATATTCCATGGCAGGGCGGATTTGCGATTTATACAGAGTGAGCAGCTGTTTGGAAGAAAAGTAACGCCGAGAGCGAAAGACAAAACCAAGTTTTTTAGATGCAGAGGAAGCAATATTTGTAATGTGCTTGTGCCAAGAGAGATTAGAAGTCAGGGTAATCCCCAAAAGAGATATATCATTTTGCCTAGAAATCGGAGTGTCACTAAAGATAAGCATAGGAGCAGAAGAATCCTTTTTGCGAGATATAAGACAAGACTGAGTTTTAGAAGGGTTGAAATCAACTAAGTTGTCTTTGCCCCACTGGAGAATTAACTGAAGATCGGCATTTAAGGAATTGGCAGCAGATTTTCGAGAACTTGAAGTTGATTGAGCAGGACAAGGTTTCTCAAAATGGAAAGTTGAATGCAATGTGCTATCATCGGCAAAACTATGGATAGGTTTTCCAGTCAATGGAAGGTCATTGATATACAAGAGGAAAAGAGTGGGGGAAAGAACTGAACCTTGGGGGACACCGGCATTAGTGGAGAAGTTAGAAGACAGAGAGCCATCTACCATCACCCTCAGTGAGCGATCAGAGAGAAAATTGGATAACCAATTACTAAAAACAGTTGGCAAACCATAAGATGGAAGCTTGTTTAGAAGACCTTTATGCCAAACACGATCAAAAGATTTTGAGATGTCAAGAGCAACTACTTGTGTTTCACCGAACCTTTCCATTGAATTAGTCCATAAATGGGTAACATAAGCCAGAATATCACCAGTGGATCGACACTGACGGAATCCATACTGGCGATCGTTGATCAGACGGAAGGTTTCTAGGTAGTTTAAGAGTTGGCGGTTAATTGATTTCTCCATTACTTTAGAAAGAGTAGAAGTAATTGCAATGGGACGATAATTGGACGGGAGGGATTTGTCACCCTTTTTAGGAACTGGCTGGATATGAGCAAATTTCCAAGCAGAAGGAAAAACACCTTTGGAATAAGAAAGTGAAAAAAGGCGGCAAAGAATAGGAGTAAGTTCAGGAGCACAAGTTTTGAGAACAAGTGGAGAAATACCATCAGGACCTGGAGCTTTCTTAGCATCAAGATTCATCAAAATCCTTCTGATATCCTTTTGACGGAAGACCACAGAAGGCATTGAATGGAGCGTGTTAGGAATGGTGGGAGGTGTTTTACCAAGATCATTAATACATGAGCTCAAAGAAAAATGGGATGCTAGCAGGTCAGCTTTATCCTTGGCTGAAGTGACAACAGAACCATCTGGTTTGGACAGAGGTGGGAGCAGAGATGGGCAAAAGTTGCGGCCAATAGCTTTGGCAAGAGACCAGAATGCTCGGCTACCATTAGGGCAAGAAGCAAGTTTTCTACTCTTAGCCTGTTTAAACTCTAGTTTGGACTGATTAATAACTGCTTTACAATTGTTGCGAGCTTTGGTGTAGGCAGAAAATGAAACTGAAGAATTAGAAACAAGCCAATTACGATATGCAACATTCTTCTCTTGGACAGCCTTAGCACATTTATTGGAAAACCAAGGTTTAGATAAAGGACGAGATTTTAAAGTGGAGTGTGGGATAAAGGATTCCATTCCTGCAAGAATAATTTCACTGACACGATTTGAGCAAACGTTGACCTCAGAAGTTTTGAAACAGTAATCAGACCAAGGAAAAGAAGAAAAGAAGTCTCGCAGGTCATCCCATTTTGCATTCTTGTAATGCCAAACAATACGAGGTTGGGAATAGCCATGAGATAAAGGTTCCATTGGAGAAGAGACAATCACCAAGTTGTGATCTGAAGTGCCTAAAGGACCTCTCACTTCGACCGTGTACTTAGAAGGGTTGTTTGTGAGAAAAAGATCAAGCGTATTGGCTGTATGATTAGGATTGTCCGGTATTCTTGTAGGTAAATGAACAATCTGTGCAAGGTCATTAGTAATTGCAAAAGCCTGGGGTTCAACCCGTAAAGTAAGCAAATCAGCCGGTAAACACGCACTTCTAGACAAATATACAAAACAGATATAAGCGACAAACTCCAGTGCCATTAATAAATAATTGGTTCCCACAGGAATCAAAAATTAAGTGTCAAATATATGTTTATCATCCTTCTATTCCATAGAGATGAGCACATACCTAACTGAGCAGAAATGAGATGAGCATATATATAACTAATACGGTTCCAGACATAACCGCAATGCTATATGGAGATTTCAATCTAGACATACCGAAGGAATTATGGAACTTATCAACACTGAGCAGGCTGAGACGTCAAAGGCTAGAATCTTGTATACAATGGTATACAACCGAGGTATGAACATCAGCTTCTCTCAATACAAACTACTGTTTGCAGCTGAATTCTGGTTCCCAGATTGCTAATAAGGACAAGCTTCATCCCAGCATTTTCTATGCTGGGACAAAGGAAAGTGGAGAAAAGCGCTTCTAAGTGCAGCATCGGAGGAAAGTGCTCCCTCCAACCTTCACAAGGTTGGAGGAATCACTGCAAGTTGGATTACATTTAATAATTCTGCTTAGGTATAATTAGAGTCATTCAGAGATGTATATACACGCGGCTTCACAAGGACATGCTTCCAGAGGATTTTTATAAACCAACTTTTAAATCATTAAGTCGCTTTTTGCTTACGAATCCATTAATCTCTCGATTACTTAATTTTCGCGCTTTCCTATTGGTTTTTTTATACAGATTGATGAATTTTGATACGAAAGCTATAGCACAGTGATTCGTAGCCTTTTTTTAAAAAACTCTAATTTCAAACTCGCCTTTAATGATTCCAGCTAACGAATCTTGTATACAACGGGATTAATTTTTTTTTTCCCACTTTGGAACATTTTTAATTTAATTTTGTTTGTCGTAGAATTCCAATTTCTAAATATCTTAATTGCAGGTAGTGATTGGTTACATGATTGCCTGATGCAATAATACCCACAACAGCGACAATGCTAGGGGTTTAATTTCGACGTTCCCAATAACCATGATACAGTTCATAAAGCAAGTTCAGTTATTTGCAGCATGTTTGTAATTTTTAGTATTGTCTAAACTTGAAGCAAAAAAAATCTAAACCTATATACAGTTATATAAATTGTAATACAGCATAATATAATGTAGTGAAATTTAGCATGTACTGTAATATAATTTACATGTTGAAATTCTAATCGCACTAACCGAACTATTTGTTAGATATAACGTCGGATTACGATAATATGATGATGATTACATCAATCATTCAAACGCGGTATCATGAATCAGCCTGCATCTAAATTTAGGAAGGCTCCAGGTACAAATCATTATGGTTGAGAAAAACTGTTTGTCGAAAGCTCATTTGTTTTTAGTTAGATGCATTTTGAAATATAACTGCTTTGAACGCCCGCGATACAGTTTAAATTTTAATTGTAAATAGGTAACATTATTTTACAGTTTTTAATTGTAAATAGCTGTATAATTTATATTTTTATACAATATAATAAGGTATTCATAGCCTTAGGGGTACTCTAGAGAAGGCTGCGTAACAAATGAAATTTTGAGAAAACTGAATTTGTTTTTAGTTTAAGTGCTATAGCTTCAATATTTCTGTACTTTTAAAATGATCAAATAAGGTTCGTGTGGGGGTAACAACGGAAAATTTCATTACACTGATAAGTTTTCGGTATTTAAAACGAATATTAAAATGCTATTAAGGATATAACAACTTTTTGAGCTTCCGACTAATAGTGTACTGAAGATGTTTTCCAACAGAAAACGGAAACGTGTTCTGGTAAAAAAACAAGAAGTGAATACAAATTTGTATCTACAACTGAGAAACATGGCCTTCACAAGAATTCCTCCCATTCGGATCGACCTCTTTATGTGAAGCAAGTGTTTCTACTATGACGAAATTACTGTGACAAAGGTATAAAACAGTTGGATGCAAGAAACAACTCCACATTGTCAACCTTGACTTCAGTAGAGTTTTTGACACGATTCCACATGAAGGACTATAATATGAACAGAAACAAATCCCGATTATCTGTAAGATACTTTGTTGAATCGGAAGCAGGCTAAAAGATAGGAGGCAGAGAGTAGTCATAAATCGACAATAGTGGGCAGACAGGTGAAGCGAGTGGGGTCTTTCAGGAAAAGCTGTCAAAGTTTGGTGGTGATTTGAAGTTAAAAAAAAAAAAAAAAAAAAAAAGTTATTGATCAGAACTAGGTCATGTTGCTTCAAAATGACTTGGATTGGTTGCAGATATGGTCTGAATTATGTGAGTAAGGACTATGCTGCTGAAAAAGATGCAACTAAAGTTCAATGATTCTATTTAAAGTTTTGCAGCCTGGGAACAAAAATTCAGGAGTTACTTATAAGGATCTCCAGGTAAGTCTCCAATGGGGAAAAGACAACTTAGTTGATTTCAATCCTTCTAAAACTCAGTCTTGTCTCATATCTCGCAAAAAGGATTCTTCTGCTCCTATGCTTACCTTTGGTGACACTCCGGTTTCCAGGCAAGTTGATATATCTCTTTTGGGGATAACTCTGACTTCTAATCTCTCTTGACACAAGCACATTACACATATCGCTTCCTTTGCATCTAAAAAAAACATTGTTTTCTCTTTCGCTCTCGGAGTTACTTTTCTTCCAAACAGCTGCTCACTCTGTACCAATCGCAAATCCGCCCTGCCATGGAATATTGTTCCCACATCTGGGGTGGTGCCCCCAAAACCTCTCTCAGGCTTCTAGATTCCATTCAGAAGATGGCAGTTAGGTTAATTAATGACTTCTCTCTAACAGAGTCTCTCCCCTCGCTGTCTCATAGACGTATTGTTTCTGTTGCATGCCTTTTCTACAGATACTTCCAGGGGCACTGTTCTTCTGAATTGGCTTCTATTATTCCCGCTCTGTCTCTTTCAAAACAGTCCGAACATGTGCCGCCACCAGCCACTTACTGTCCAACTTCAAATTCACAGAACAAACTTTTCATCTTCCCCGTTTATTCATTCAACTGCCGTTTTCTGGAACAACCTTCCTTCATACGTATTTCCTGAAAATTACAGTCTACAGAAATTCAAGTCTAATGTCAACAAATATCTTCTTTCGTCTTCTCAAACTCCAACCCAAGCACGGTACTAAGTACTATAGGTTCTAATAGTACTTAGTACCGTGCTAAGTACTATAGGTTCTAATACCTCTCGTATTTTGGGTTTCATAAAAAAAAAAGCTACGAGAGAGGAATTAAAAGTGGCTGAGGACAAAAAGACTGGGTTATTACAAAACCAGATATGAAATTTAAGATGTACTATCAAGTTGTTGTCAGGAAAGCACGCGGCGCCTGCCTATTTTTTATAGGACTTTTGCAAGTAGGTAAAGTGTAAGTATATGTACACACACGCATGCTTGTGTATATATAAAGTTTTCCAGAGTAGGTTCAAATAAGAACGACCTGATGGTGAGGGGAGAGGGCTAATCGATATTCGTATGAATAAAAATCCAGAAGTGTAAATTTCAAGGCGCGGCTGTTATGCATCTTGGAGGAGTGAGGAAACTGATCTCATTCCACAGTTATATCCTATATATAAGAGATACACTGAGTAAAATAAGGTTAAACTCATGAAATTTATCTCTCGGCAACGTATTGCAGATTACTGGAATAAATTAACTAACAAGGTGAAAGTTTGGTAAAGTTCAAAGTAGAATTGAATGGTAACTTTTTTGGAGACCGGAAAAGTATCACTGAATAATAAATAAATTTTCTGTTTATACTCAGGGACGACCAAACGGTCAGAGGAGAGATTTACCAGCCAAGACACTTCAGCAATTCAAGGTCTATTTAAATTTGTAATTGAATTCGACAGGTTGATGCGCGCTATAGGAAGCACATCACGGTGTGGTTTTCTCAGGCTACAGTTGCTTAATGTTTTTAAACACTTGCCAAAATCCACACATTATTACGATGCTGCTAAAATCTGAACTTTCTCAAATCATAAAGCGTATGAAGATATATAGTGTCGATCACGTGATTTATGTGGACAATTTTTGTTTAAACATTTTATTTGTAAACTGAAGTTTAATGTTGAGCATAATTAATTTTAAGTATACAGTGTGATCGTCACGATCACAATGTTTGTACAGATAAACTGAATATTTCGCACAATAACCGCCAGGACTCAAAACGGGTAGTTGTTTGCTTACTGCATACTTAGATTAAATATCATTAAACAATACACATTTTTATTTTAATTATTCATTTTAGTATATATCGATCCCTCGGCATCTCCTACCATGAAGAGAATTTCTCTTACCAATGTAAATGAATATTCTTTTGTAGAAATAGCGAGGCCACAATCCCATTGTATAAGGCAATTGTAAGACAGCACTTGGAATACACTAAGAACGGAGATCGAACCAAAAAAAAAGATACCAAGCTTCTTGAAAGAGTCCGCTCACTTGGTTAGATAAGCAAAAGGGTGTCAATATGAACAAAGACTTGGAATATGTGAGCTACACAGCTTGACTACCACGGACCTTTGTCACCCAATGAAGTGACTGAAAGTGGATAGTAAAGTGAACGAAGGCGACATTTCCGATATTATAATTGATTCTAGAACTGAAGGCCATAAATTCAAATATTGTATGACGTTTCTTTTAACCAGCAATCTGTTAATTACTGGAATAAGTTACCTACGTGAGTAAATGAGGCTGACACTTGTGGAAATTCAAAGGTCACCTGGTTAGTTACCTAGGTGAGGAGGGAACCACATAGATTGTTTATTTTTTTCAAAGAAGAGTGACCTTCTTTGAATACTGTATAGGAGTGGGGTCAAACTTGATCCTATACTGGTTTACATAAATAAAATAAAAAGAAACTCATTAAACGATAACAAAATCACACTTAAAAAACCTAGTTACATACTCGTACGCGGATTTACAAGGCCGAAGCAAAATATCCCTACACGATTCTTAACACGGGCGTAAGGAGAAATAAAAAAATAATAATAAATAAATAAAAAATGATGCCCAAAACACTGATTTCGGGCAATATTTTTTTTTTTTTTTTTTTTTTTTTTTAACAGCACAATATCTGTAGTATATGTAATGATCTAAGACGGTGGAACAAACAAACTGTGATCCGCGAACCACAAGTGGTTCCAAGAAAAGTTTAAATAATGGAAAATGATGCAAGAAAGCGAGCTTTTACAGAATCAGGAAAATAAATAAATAAATAATAATAATAACAACATTTCCAACTTCACCTGTCCATCCCTCCATCCCTTCTAACAGTTTATCTAATTCTTTGAATTTATTCAAACTACCCACTTCTACAATACCAGATGGAAGTTTGTTCCAACAATGATGAACACTGAAGGCAAATTTCCGCATCCGACCTCTCACCACCTTTTCTTCAATTTGAATTTATGCCCCTTAGGCATCTGCGAGGAAAGGCTTCATTTTGCTCCCCTCACCAATCTTTTTACTCTTCTTTGCACCAGTTCCAACAAATCCACGCCCTTCCCTGAATTGGGGCTCTAGACCTGTATGCAGTCCTCAAGATGTGGACCAACCATTGCCTCATACAATGGCATAATCGCCTCCTTTTCTTTGCTGGCAATATTTCTATATAACTCTGACAACCCCCCCCCCCCCACACACCATGAGCTGTCCTGGCAATCTGTTTGTGCACAATTACCTCAGGTCTTTTTCATTCTCCACTGCCTTGAGTATGGTACCACACACAGCTGGTATGTTAATCTGGGATTACTACTCCACATATGAAGTGTCATACATTTGTCAATGTTAAACTTCAACTGCCGCTCCTCAGCTCATCTGCCTAATTTGCCTAGATTTTGTTACAGTAGCATACCCTGATTGCTGTGATTAACTACCCTGCTAAATTTGTATCACCTGAACTTAGGCATTAAGCCTGATATGCTATCATCAATATCAATAATAAATACAGAAAAACAATGGGCTCAGCACTGACCCTGGGGAACTCCACAAATAACATTAGTCCACGAAAAGCAGTACCCATTGATAACCACTCTGTCTTCTCCCACTCAGCTCTTTCTTTATCCATAATAGCACTGTGTTCTTAATGCCACACTGCTCAAATTTGAACAGCAGCCTTTTATGTGCAACAGTATCAGAAGTCACAATTATTTTCTGCATTCAGTTCATTTGTTATTGTAATAGTTGTTGTTGTTATTTGGTTTTTAGGAGCATTAGCAACTAAGGCCATATTAAAATAAAATAAATTTTCTGTTTATACTCCGGCACGACAACCAAATCAGTAGAGTTTACAATAAATCGTCAATACAAATATTTATCGTATTTAGTAGTCACGGGCTTGATATTGCTCCGGGGATATGCAGTGATCATTCCCTGACCTTTCTGCATCCTCCGTATTTGGTGGTCACGGGCTCGAACCCCGGTCAAATCAAGAAGCGTGTACTACGCACTGCTGCTCCTGCCCACCTGGCTACGGAGGCGCCTATTGTAATAGTTTGTTTGGTTTGGTTTGGTTTTATTGGCGCATTAGCATCTAAGGCTATAATGCGCCAAGACCAGGTAATATATAAAAATTTAACATCTCAGTGACCTAATTAATTAGGCCACCGTGTCCAGATCTAATTACAATGATAAATCAATAAACGAAATAATAATAACATGAATTTTAAATACGATTAAAAACGTTTATTGCTTTCAAAAAGCTAAAAATAGCAGACACATTGTCATTGTCAGATAAAATCTGACTGAGTGTATACGGCTCAGTCAGATGGCTAAAAGCGGTAAAACGGATATTGCTAAAATCTGGACAGTCAACTAAAATGTGTCTAATTGATAAAATTGTGCCACAGGACTCACACATAGGAGGGTCATCAGCCCTCAGCAAAAACGAATGAGTCAAATGACTATGTCCTATGCGGGTCCGGGCGAGAACAACTTCCTCTTTACGATTCCTGCGCAGACTAGACTGCCACGGTTCAATTAAAGGCTTTATAAGATATAATTTATTCGCATTCTGTCTATTCCACGAATCCTGCCATTGGGAGTGTATCTTTTCGTGTATTATTCGCCTGCAGTCTGTATAAGGGACTGACAGGCAGCGATTATTATTGGGAACTGCTGATTTGGCTGCATTGTCAGCCAAATCATTTCCCTTAATCCCAATGTGGCTGGGAATCCAGCAGAAGCGGATATCATATTCACGTTCTCGGAGGAAGTGAATCTTCTGCTGAATGCTAGACAGAACTGGATGAGAATTATATCTCACAGATATTAAAGCCTGTAACACGCTGAGAGCGTCGGTATACAAAATGAACCGTTGGTATTCGCATTTACTAATGTGATCATATTGTAATAGTATCCAGTCAGACTGCTCAGACAAGATTGCCCCTTAAGAAATCCATGCAATTACTCACGTCTCCCTTTGATGGCCTTTTCCGAATTGGGGATATATTTGCAAGTAGTCGAGTGGCAGGAGCGGGAGTGCAGTAGCACACTCTCTTTGAGTAGATCGGGGTTCAAACCCGTGACTGTTAAATACGGTCGATCTGCCAACTCGCACTGGACCAGCATGGCAGATTATGGTCGATTTCCCTCAACATGAATTGTTGAGGAGGCTTTCGTCCTGCAGTGGATTGATAATGGCTGCTGCTTACCTTACCTTTTTGCACATCTCCTTGTACTTGGGGTTATGGAGGAGGTGGTCTTCTGCTCATTATGTGTGGCACCAATATTTGGTTTTTAGGAGCGAAGGTCATTATAGCATATCAAAAAAGATGAATCCCACACATCACGCTAATTCCGAGAGCTAAGCTGTTGAGACTTTACTTAGCATTTCTGGGATCCGAATTGTAAGCGATTGTGTATCGAGCAGCAGACTGTGTACAGACAGGTGGACATTTTTAAATCTTCATACTTTTAAACATGGAAAGAAATTCTGAAGGTGGACTAGAAATATTTTTGTTTATCGATCAGAATGTTTTATTGAGAACAATAAAACAAAATATTTTAATTTGTGCTAAAGCCAAGAATCAAAAGGGGTCAATGGCCGAAAATGTTTGATTGACACTGGTCTAAGGCAGCATCTTACATGCATTATGGGTCGTAGACGATTATTTTTTGTTTAGACCAATGGTTCTCAAACATAAGTACCCCCAAATTCCTTTAGCTTAAAAAAATTTCCGCGAACCTCTCAAGCTTAACATAAAACTTTTTTTATGCTTTAAATTATTCCAGTTTTTAAACATTTATAAGAAATTTCAGACTATTTGCAGACCATTGGAGCAGTGGAAAAACTACCATAACGCCAGGTCCGCCACGCGGTGACCCAAGGAGCCAGGTTCCCGATGTCTGGTTTTGGTATGGTCATTAAAGATCAGGTGACGCATTTCGGCAATCGGGCGGGGGAGTAGAAAATAGTTTCGTCTCCCTGTATCTCTACGAACCTTCAAGTTTCCACAGACAATAGTTTGAGAAACGTTAGTCTGGACGCATTCGACCCTGTACATATCTTACAATGAAATGTCTATTATTATTTTTAATATATTGATCTTATAGATAAGGAAACATTATTTCAATTTGATTCTAAAAACATTTGTAGTTGTTTAATATTTACTAAAGTCAAGTTCTGGAATGCTTTAGTCGTGTTCTAAAGTAAGGATAATGCTGCTACTGAAAATGCCGAAGGACAACTATAACTTTGCAGTCCAAATGTGAGGGAAAAAAAAAAATATATATATATATGCACACACATGCGATTCATTTTATATCCTTTAAGAACTGAGCTGTTCCGTTACATTCCCAAGTGTTTTTTCTAGAAACTCTTTATCGTGAGCGAGCCTTTTAGGATTGCTTCAGTAGCGCCGCCAGTTCTCCAGCCACTTAGTTCCTTTGTTAAGGAGTTCAGCAACCAATCAGCGCCTCGCCTTATTCAACATTATGCGTCATATGGTTGCACGTTGTCATGCTGACTAGCAAGCGTGATTTCGTCCTGTGTGAAACACCAGTGACATAATGTGCAAATATTTCAAGTTGGACTCCCTGCATGTTAGTTTCCCGCAACCTGTTTCTTTCAAGTCGTTTGTGCGGTAATGTCAAGTGACACCTGCGGCGACCTAACCACTATCTCAGGTCGGAAGCTGCACTCGTCTTTCCACAGTCCTAAAGAGAACTCGCGCGTTTCACAGCCGCCGGCGTGACAGGCCACCGACCGAGACAACGTGCCACCTATCATGGGGAAAGTCGCACTTGCTGTTTGGTGGGCTATTAGCTTCTGTCTACACGGCACCACCGCCACCTGGATGTAAGTAACTGTATTTTATTTATAGCTTAGCATGGTGTTAATCGAAATGAGCTATCCTTGTAAGTTATCTTTGCACTGCGAGCAAATCTGCGTTTTCTTTAACTGTTGCTATTGCTTGTTTAGATAATTTTCACACTTTCTCATTTGTGATTCTGTTCTGGGTCAGTGCTGACTTATTAAGATCGTTTTTTCCTAATTTGGAAACCATGATACTAGTACGTTAGAATTAACTACTGTAATTGCAATGGCGATTATATTTGTGAAGTAGGTATACTGATTTAAATGAGTACCTGGCATCATAAATATACATATTACATATAACGTGTAAAATAGTTATATTTGGCCACGCTTTCTTTCTTCTACAGAATGCAATACACTTTAATTGCGTTGCTGAGATGCTCTTATCTTGAAGCCACACTTAAAAGTGGAAAGAGAGTTGTGATGATAACATGGTCATTTGGAGAGCATTTCAAATGCGAACTGCATCTATAAGAGGAATCGTTTATCTGCCTGTCAAAAGTGCATCATGAGAATACATAAAGTTATCTTCAAAGGATTGTCTAATGGCAACTTCTTCAATAAAATCCTGTAATGCAGGCGCTCTCAAACTGTGGGTCAGAACTCGGGGGGGGGGGGGGGGGCGTATTTTTTATTTATTTTTTTCAAATTTGGCCTCAGGTTTTAAAATTGATTATTATATTTTTAAATGAAATTGTTTTATTTTATTGTAAGGTTCTCTCATTGTTTTAGGAGTATTTGACATATAGATTAAAATTTAATTATTAAAAGTAAGTGGTATATTTATTTCTTACCCCAATTTTAACCCAAATGAAGTCATTATTTTTATTCATGTTCACTCAAATTCATTTATAATTTTATGGGAATCGCGGTATCGCAAAATAGGAAAACTTCTGTACCGAGTATATTCTAACAATCTTAACTAAGTAGACGGAATTTAATATGGAAAACTTCGCGGTAAACCTCCTCTCCTCTCCTCTCTCTCTCTCTCTCTCTCGCGTGCCCCCGGTGTGTATGTATTTTAAAATTAATTATGCATCACGAATTCAAAGAACTTACCATTAAATTTATATTTAAACATTCTTACTAAATTTTTTTAGAGACATTGCTTTTAGAGTGAATAATAAAATATAAATTTAAACAGTTTAAAGTAACGAATTATTTCTAATTTTAATTAGACAACTACTGATAATCAAGAGTTTCTCAAATGCTCGATCACCTTTTGTAATAAACAACAGAAAAAAATGAATGGATTATTTTAAAGAAAAAACTAAAAATGGCAGGCTCTAGACAAAAAAAAAAAAAAAAAAACACCCGCTAATTTAGAGGGAAAATGTAGTTTTTTCCTAATTTCAAAAACACGAGTATATTTTAATGGAACTACTTTACTACTATTCATTTCTTGTATTTAAAATTTCTGTTTATACTCGAAACGTCCACCTATGTTCACCGTTTTCTGTTTCATTGCAGCCAAATACGCCAGCACCACAAATTAATGGACCGTACTTTTTTTTTTTGTGGAAGCAACCACCTGCGTAACCACGTCTTCTTACGTTGCTGCAGAACAACAATCAGTCCATTCTTATAGTTTTCATATCGTCTTAAATAAAATAAAATAAATAAGTGCAGCCATTATCAACCCACTGCAGGATGGAAGCCTCCTCAACAATTCATGCTGAGGGAAAATGGACCATAATCTGCCACGCTGGTCCAGTGCGGGTTGGCAGATCGACCGTATTCAGCAGTCAGGGGCTTGAACCCCGGTCTACTCAAAGAGCGTGTGCAACTGCACTCCCGCTCCCGACCACTCGGCTACGGAGGCCATCGTCTTACTATGACCCAAGCATTGCCTCTCATCTGTCTTGCCTTTGTCTCTGAATTCTGTCAATTCTGAATTCAGAGAGAGAGGAGATAAATGAAACTTGCATCCGATCAACAAGTTATTAAATCTAGAGAACAGTTTGCACCAGGCCCGGCAAGCTGCATTGAATACGTTCATGCCACGATAATCTACTTTTTTTTAAAGCTTTTGATCTGCGTATCAGGTTATAGTATGATCATGTGACTGGTATGTATAATCGCTGTAGATTCTCACTAGTATTTAACATGCACTCAGTGATCACTAAGGGCATGTGACCACCCCAACCATAATGGACTATGCCGCACAGTTCGCAGTGTAAAAAGCCGAACAGTTTCGTACGCTAGAGCAGTGGTAATTTGCATCTGGAAATGCAATTCAAAGTGATAAAGTAGCAGCTATGGGAAGTAGTAAAAATATCATGAAGTTTCAAAAGGGCATGATTGTAGGAGATCACGTGTCGGGTGTTTCCATATTAGAAACGGCACGTCTTGGTCGCTCACAGCTAACTTGGTTAAGGCGTACAAAGAATGGGTCAAACCACATCCTGCCGACAGAAATGAAAACGATTACGCAGGTCACTTGCGACAGTTGACATCTCAATACAATATAAGGAATACAAGAACAATACCTCAAATGATGATGCGCCGCACACTCGACATGGGTCTCCATAACATACTACTCTAGAGACACCCTCTCCTTACTGCTCATCATCGTCGACGGTGAATGCTGTTTGGACACTGGAGGACTGGAAACAAGTGTGCTGATCGGATGAGCCCAAATATCTAGTGCAACACGCCGACGGACGCCTTCGTGTATGGCGCAAGCAACACGAGTCCATGGATCCATCGTGCTTGGCGCAAGCAACACGAGTCCATAGATCTATCGTGCTTGGCGCCTACTATCCAGGCAGGTGGCGGTGGCTGCTTAATATGGGGCATGTTTTAAATAAATTTTCCGTTTATAACTCCGGGACGACCAACCGGTGAGAGGAGTTACAACATAGACAGAATACAAGAAACTGCACCGTATTCAGCAGTCACGGGCTTGAACCTGGCAAGAATGAACTCCTGGTGCATACAGACCAACGTTTTACTGATGAGCTCTAAAGTGTAAAGTATTTTATGTCCAACGGCACCAAAGGTTTCTGCTGGTGCCGTTGGACAAAAAATACTTCCCCCATCTCCCACGTTGTATACTCTATTCGTGTGACACAGAACTGTGAAGGCCAGAGATTTTTACAAAAAAAGTGTAAGGGGTATTGTTATGATGTGTAATGTCATGGTATATCATTTCTGACCTTTAGCCGTGTGGCCCCTAGTGGAACCCCCCCCCTTTTCCCACACGTTACCCCGAGAATGCAGGTCAGGCACCCAGTAGTTTATTTTGTACTCTACCGGAAGCTCTTAGGAGACCATGTGCACCATGCCACGTTGTATTATTTTCCGGACAGAAAAGGGATCTTCCAAAATGATAATGCGTCATGTCATTGTGCCCGCACTGTGCAAGAGTGGTTTGAGGAACACAGTGAAGTATCACCCATCTTGATTGGCCGCCAAATTCGCCTGACCTCAATCTAACTGAACACCTGTGGGATATTTTGGAACGGGAAGTGAGGCGTATATGACATGCAGTAATCATCTACTCCGACGCAGCGACGACGATTCCTTGCAGGCAGCATGGCTGGAGATCCCTACTAATGTCTTGAGATATCTAGAGGAGTCGATGCTTAGGCGAATAGCAGCTGTTATCAGTACGAACGGTGGCTCAACATGGTATTAGGTAGGCGGTCATAATTTAGTGATCACTAGGTGTATATCTGTGAAAACCAGATATATTTTTCATTAAATGCATAAATGATACCAAAAACAATCTCTAAAATAATGTGAAATACGTAGCATTAGAGAAACAAAGAAATCAATGTCACAAATTGCAGAAATGTACACAAAGTGGCATTAAAGAAATAAAATTGGACACTTCTTAATTCTTGATGCCAGAGACTAGAATACGGATTGAAACGATATAATGCTACTTGTAATATAGTTTTGAGCACATCAGCAACTGAGACAATATTGCGCCGTATATATATTGCATTATGTTCTCCATAATAAAATACTAATAAAAAAATCAACACTATTCCTAACCCATTAAAATTTGTTGTTTACGTTTAAAAATATGCTGATTAAAAAATTACCGTCTGTCTGTCTGTCTGTAAGCAGTACGCTCGACACACAATCGCTCTCTCTCGACTCCCAGAGATGCCAGAGGGAAAAAAAAGTCTAAAAACTTAACATTTCAGAATTAGTGTGGCGGGTAACCTTGTAGGCCTATGTATAATACAAGTGGACCACTGGTATGTACCACCAACAAATACGCAGCATTTTTGGAAGATGGATTTCTCGTTTATAATATGAAAATTATTACATTAGTGATATATGGTTATGAAAATAATCAAATTGGTATGCATGGTGAATCGCTTTTGAACATGGTTCGAATATACTGGGATTGAATAATTATTAAAAGATAGAGAATCTCTTAATCATATGGTTAAGTTAGGTCATGTTATGTTATGTGTATGTGTGTTAAGCGCCAAAGCAACTAAAGTTATGAGGCGTCAGTATATTGTGTCTATAATTGCGTGAATACTTCTGTCAGTTTGCTGGATGGAAAACGTATTTCCGCTAGAAGGAAACTATGCCACCCTTGCCTGAGACCGACTAACGATTACGTTGTGAAAAAATTCCTCACTAAAAATTTCTCGCGCCATTGAAGGGATTGCTTTTTCCGTCTGATATGGGAAGATGGAGATTGTAATTACCGTGTTACCGCGGGGAAGTAGTCATATGGATTTAAGGGTTCTTTAATTACTGTTACCTTTCCCCACCTGCCCCCACATTTAATTTATGTACAAAAAATTGTTTCAACATAAGGAATATAAAAAATAATAATGTCATTCCTTATTTCGGAAACAGAATTAAATAATAATCACTAAACTGTAAATGGCCTTTATTGAGGTCAGAATAAACAAATGTGATAGTCTTGCAGCCTATCTAAGGAGAAAAGTTAAATCCATCTATCATATTAAATTTTAAGGAGATAAAGTCCTCTCATATATAAAATTTGAGTATTTAAAAGAAACAGGAAACCTCAAAAACGTCTCAGACAAATTAACTGAGAAATATAGTTTCAGACAAAGCTATCACAAATGAATTACACATAAAAATGACTGGACGAAATTTTTGTAAGTAAAAAACTTTCGAAAATCATCGACGACTCCTGCGAGGAATGACATCTCATCGTGGACATCGCTGTGGGCGGAGAAAGGTGGTGGATGAACGTGGCCGTCGACGTCTGTCTCGCATTGTTTCAACCAACCGGAGATTGACATAGTGTGCATAGTTTTGGGGGAAAGGAGCCTCCGGTAGTTTCCCACATCTGCGCTATATGAACTCTGGAGACAAACAGTATCACTGTGAAAGCCAGAAATTTTTTTTTGTGGTTGGGTGGGAATTTTTCCACCTAAGCGGAAGTGGAAAAAGAAGGCCTTCGAGAGGGTGGGAAGAAAGTCACGTATCAAGAGAGACACGGATGAAACAATTCAAGCGACCTGAATGTCAAGTTTAATAGATAGAAGTGGTCACAATCTAGTTGAAGAAGTTCAGTATATGAGAAAAGGGTGTTGATCAAATGTGCATCAGTTCTAGGACGTTGCACCAGTGATAGTGACAGTGGAACAAATCATCGCCAATTTCAATTTGAACGAGGGCAGTGCCAGAAACGTCTCCACCAAGACCATCAGGCGATCATTAGCCGTAATAGGTTATGGCAGCCGCCGACTCAACAAAGTCCTATTGCTAACACCTCAACACAGGACTCTTAAGCCTGAACTGGGCAAAAGAACATCGGCACTGGACCTTGGATGATTGGAGACGGGTCTCTTGGTCCGACGAGTCCAGTTTCCAGTTATTTCGAGCGGACGGGAGGATACGTATCTGGCGGAAACCGCACGAAGCTATGCACCCGTCATGTCAACAAGAAATTGTTCAGGCAGGTGGACGGTCGGTAATGGTCTGGGGAGTGTTCAACTGGCACACGTTGCGACCTCTGGTAAGTCTAGAAGCATCTCTGAATGGTCCAGTTTGCATATCCATCGTTGTAGGCCATCTGCATCCCTTAATGGTCATCGTACACCCACAGGGAAATGGACTCTCAGCAGGACAATGCGCCTCCCCACAGAGCCGTGATGACCAGAACACGGTTCGAAGAGCATTCCGCAGATTTATCACCATGGAATGGCCTTCCCGTTCACCGAACATGAACCGTGTGGAGCATCTTTGGGATGGTGTGGAAAGGTCCGTTCGAGGGTTTGGATCCTCCGCCCAGGAACGCCACGGAATTATGGACAGCGGTGCAGCAATGGATGGAAATACTTGTGAAACTCTTTCATGAACTAGTGGACTCAATGCCTCGCCGTGTGACTGCCCTTATCTGAGCGAAAGGTGGCCTACCCATGATTTCTGTCCACGCAGTGTAATAGACAATCATATTCTAATATGCAGGGTATAGTACATTAATGAAGTCACAATCTGATCACCTGCTTCAAAAACTCCCAGTAAGCAAATGAACCTCAAATACTGGATCAGAGATGACTTACACACGTTACCTGGCACCCATGTGCTATTCCAAGTCTATTCTCTCTAGCCCAGTGTTTCCTAACCCTTTTTTCAGATACGAAAAAAAGAAAACTATACATGTATATATTAAGAACTATATTTTAAATACAATGCACTCATACTTAACGGATGTAATATACGTTAGGTTGTTATAAACATAACTGTATCACCCACCACTGTTAATGGGATTGTTACCTACCGTTAAAAACACGTCTATTTTATTGTGAGATCCCGGGGATCACTTTCATAAAATATGAAGACTAGGAGTGGTTTTCATACTGTATGAAAGTTTCAGGTTCGACTATGAGTTTTCCCACAAGTTGGAAACACTGCTCTAATCGAATCAGGAAAACAACTTCTTGAAGCCAAGAGGTGCCTCACCGAGAGAAATCTTACCTTCCCCCTGAAATGACCACAGGACAAACTGATAGGCTCAAAATTGACATCAGCGGGCAACCTAAGCATGCAATAAGTACTAAACGGATGAATCGGTATACATTCAAACACCGTTCAACTCCAAAACTCTTTCAAAATAAACCCGTGCAAACCATGCACTGCAAGTGCTCCAGGACTGGGCAAACCTGCATACACTGGAGATTTCCCCGACCAAAACGAACTCAATTCTACTGAGAGGAACACTCGACATCAGACGGCCGCCCCAGATAAAAGTAAGGGGAAGCACAATCAAACTGGCAAAACAGATGAAATACCTAGGCATTATCCTAGATTCCAACCTGTCCTTTAAACAACACCTCTTATATCTGAAGGAGAAGCTGAGAAAATACGCAGCACTAGTAGTCAGAGTAACACGCAGAGACTGGGGACTAAACAAAAGAACATTATCCCTCTACTATAAAGCAATTTTCGTCCCAGCAATTACTTATGGAGCCCCAATATGGTACGTCAAAGCAAGAACTGCAGTAAATAAAAGAATCCTCGATACAATACAGCGAAAAATACTCCTCACCATCACCAGGGCATGTAACACGGTGAGTACCTGTGCGCTGCAGGTCCTGGCGGGAACTCTCCCTCTGGACCTGGAGGTGGCGAGATGTGGGTTGATGTACTACCTGGCAAAGGGAACACCGACCACGTTTGACACTTTTACACTGGACCCTACAAACAACCACCGAATGGAAAAACAGAAAATCATGGAACACCTGAAAGAAACTTGGCAGAGGAGATGGCAAGAGACGACCAAGGGTGAAGTCACACGGAAATTTATACCCTACGTAGACAAGACCTATCCAAAAGCCCCCAAATGGTTCTACCCAGGACTGAACACCACCTTCCTCCTGACGGGCCATGGGCCCTTTAACGCAAAACTGAATGCATTCGGACTGACCGAGGACCCAACTTGCACCTGTGGCAATATGGAGACGTGGCAACATATCATGCACAAATGTGAATGCTATGAGGAACAAAGATCAGTACTCATCACCAGTATAAAATTTGTACCAAAAGACAATGAGCATCACCTCCTGGATTCGGAAGACGAGTACACCGCGTTCAGCCGCTACGCCCAGGACATCTTTAACAGAAGGAGAACAGAAATCGCTATCCGCAACAATATGGAAACATCTGAATAGAAGAACTCCATTGAAACTAACCAAGGAGGAGACTACAGCATGAACATACCGCATGACTACAACCGATCAGAAGAAATTACCAACAAAGATAACTCTCCATTCATGACCTGGTGCAAATGGCCAGGACTGATGCTCTCAACGAATATGACTACCTGAATTGACATCAAAGCAGTACTACAAACTGACCAGAGTCATCACTCCTCTTCCTGATCCCATAAGATGAACACGAGACAAGTGAGACTGAACCAAGACTGTGACCTACCTGAAGTGACACTGAACTGAACATCCAAAAACCATGACTGTGACCGCAGCTACGCTGTTGCCTCGCCTTTTGGCGATCTGGGTTGGACACCTAGTCTGGCCCACTTTCTCTCCATATCCTGGCGGTGGGAGGGGCTGGGACCGTCCCCTCCCCCGTCTTCCCCGTTTACTTCTCCTGGTGCGGCATGGGCATGCCACACTGATATCTGGGGTCGTCTACCCTATTGGCCTCAAACTTCTGTCTTTCCCCTCCAGTCTTCAGTCTTTCTCCCCACTCTCTCTCTCTCTATACATTACAGTGTACGCCCCACACGACAAAAAAAAAATTAAACTTCCAAATTATAACAGCCAAATCGTGCATCAATTCCAAAACTTAACCTCATTAGCGAACCACCCCTTAAAATCGCGTTATTATTATTATTTTTATTTATTTTATTTTATTTATTATTACTTTTTTTTTTTTTTTTTTTTATAGGCCCTAGCCACTGAAATCTCAGGAAATTAGGTGGCAGGGCCTGCCAGAGTAAATAATTATGCTGGGTGTACCTGGTCTGCCTCCACGGGGCTGAGTGTGGGCAACGTTGGGCCCCAGCAGGGGTCTAGCGGCTAAATGGCCAGAGGAACAACGATACACAACACAATACTTCCAAATCCCATACACTTTTAAATCTCTGGCCTTAACAGTGATCTGTTACACCTACAAAGAAAACCACGCGGAGATGGGGGAAACCCCTGGTGCCGTTTGACACGAACACACTTTACACTTTACCCCCCATAAATGACCTCCTAATAAAAAAAAAATGTGTGCCCAGCACGCACTGCGGAAGTTAAGTGAAACTTCTTTAGGCAAACATCACTTGACCGAAGATCTCGTATTGACCTATACATGAAATGATTTACCAACAAAAGTGCACGCCAAAGAACTACTAGTGACCGTACCAAAATAATTCGCACGTCAATAGTTATCGAAAACATTTAAACTTAATTCAAACACAATTTGGTCCTTGTGGTTGTCACAGATATGCCAGACAAGCTGTACTTGCTATCTGGGAGTCTAAAACGCTAATGGAACTGATATTCGGGTGACACTCAAGTCAAGTGGACCCAATTTCGGCGAAGTCCAGATAGTATTTGACAGCCAAATCCTCTGCCTGCACCTTCACGATGGCGGGACTTTTAGTAACCCTGGGTATAACCTCCATGCACAATCACACGGTGGGTGATCACCCAGGTGTGAACCAACGTAAGCAGAGGTCGAGGTGTGGCGCCCACACCACATGGAGGAATGTCGCCCCTCTGTGTTACCAGGAAGTACTAGGTGGTAGATGACTCTCATCAACCGGTGAAATACCACCACTTTGCTTACTGGAGGCTTGAAGTAGTGGAACCCATGTTTAGTCTCCAGAGCCAAGTTCCGCTCAACCCTTCCCCATCTCTTCCATTATGCAATATGACTGATGACTTTTGAGGTTATGATGAACATCATGGCGAGACACAATCTTCCTTACATTTCTAGGGTACAGCTCTAAAACGGTGTTCGCAGGCCGGCCGCTAGTTAGTACACCGGACCGAACCTATTGGTAACTCTTTAGGAAGCTTCCAGATCAGCTAGTGTATAATCTTGCTACCTCTTCTCTGCCAGATAGTGACTGGAGGGAGTCCGAGTAGTGTGTTATTCTTACCATGTGTACGCCGTATCCAAAAAATTTCATTACTTAATACGTGGTCTCAATTCTAATCTCAACGTTGTCCATTTCCACTTGCAGTGTAAAGTGTATTGATACTTTCCCACTGCAAGTGGAAAGGACAGCGTTGAGACTAGAATTGAGAACACGTATATTTGTGAAATGAATTAGGAAGTGCTTGGGAGGTTTAGATCTTTTCGCAGATAAGCTTACTCTAGTAGTTTGACAATTCATGGTGTATTCAATGGTAAGAAAAAAAGTAGGAGAGACAGCTTATCTGCGAAAAGATCTAAACCTCCCAAACACTTCTTAGTTCTTTTCACAAATATACGTGGTATCAATTCTAATCTCAACGCTGTCCATTTCCACTGAAGCCAGCTGGAGTTGTGAACATTAAAATAAACAAGGAAAATTACCTCACTGTTCAGGAAAGTTGAACTGGAGAAAGTCAAGTTGCAAAGAGAGGAAGTAAAAGGGCTCCAAGTGATTAATGGAGGTGGGAGAACGGTAGAGACAACAGAGGAATTTAACAGAATGAGGTAGAGAGATTTTAAGCCAGTCTGTCAAACCCCATGTACTTTTTCTGACAGAATCTTAGTTATCAGTTGATTCAATTACTGCTCTTCTCAGTTGCCCAAATTATTCGCTGTATAATTCCTTTCACCTCAAAGGTGGTATTTGTGCATATGTCCGTTCCGATATTCCCTGTCAGAGACTTGGTAATTTGGAATCTCCTCTCTTCGATCTTCTCTGGCTTAAAATCTCTCTACATCATTCTGTTAAATTCATCTGTTGTCTCTACCGTTCTCCCAAATCCACTAATCACTTAGAGCCCTGCGACTTCCTCTTTTTGCAACTTGACTTTCTCCAGTTCAACTTTCCTAACAGTAAGGTAATTTTCCTTGTTTATTTTAATGTTCACAACTTCAGCTGGCTTCCGTTTTTTAGACACACTGACCCAGCTGGTTGAGCTTCTGAGGCTTTTCATTTACTAATGAACTTGCACACAGATTGTTCATTTACCTACAAGAATTCCTGAAAATCCTAAACAAACAGCCAACAAGTTTGATCTTTTTCTCACAAACAACCCTCCTAAGTACACGGTCGAAGTGAGTGGTGCTTCAGGCACCGTAGGTCACAACTTGGTGATTGTCTGTTCTCCAATGGAGCCTTTGTCTCATGGCTATTCCCAACCTCGTGTTTGGCATTACAAGAATGCAAAATCGGATGACCTGCGAAATTTCTTTTCTTCTTTTCCTTAGTCGGATTACAGTTTCAAAACTTCTGATGTCAACGTTTGCTCAAATGGTGGCAGTGAAATTATTCTTGTAGGAATAGAATCCTTTATTCCACACTCCACTTTAAAATCTCGTCCTTTATCTAAACCTTGGTTTTCCAATAAATGTGCTAAGGCTGTTCAAGAGAAGAACGTTGCATATCGTAATTGGCTTATTTCCAATTCTTCGGTTTCATTTTCTGCCTACACAAAAGCTCGCAACAATTCCAAAGCAGTTATTAATCAGTCCAAACTAGAGTTTGAACAGACTAAGAGTAGAAAACTTGCTTCTTGCCCTAATGGTAGAGCATTCTGGTCTCTTGCCAAAGCTATTGGCCGCAACTTTTGCCCATCTGTGCTCCCACCTCTGTCAAAACCAGATAGTTCTGTTGTCACTTCAACCAAAGATAAAGGCTGCCGTAGCCTAGTGGTCAGGCGCGCGGGTGCTTAAGTACACGTGCCTTGAGTGACCGGGGTTCAAGCCCGTGACTACTGAATACGGTGCTGTTTCTTGTATTCTATCTATCTTGTGAACTCCTCTGACCGTTTGGTCGTCCCGGAGTATAAACAGAAAATTTATTTATTATTTATAAAGCTGACCTGCTAGCATCCCATTTTTCTTCCAACTCATGTATTAATGATCTTCGTAAAATACCTCCCACCATTTCCAACACACTCCATTCAATGCCTCCTGTGGTCTTTCATCAAAAGGATGTCAGAAGGATTTTGACGAAACTTTATGCTAAGAAAGCTCCAGGTCCTGATGGTATTTCTCCACGTGTTTTCAAAACCTGTACTCCTGAACTTACTCCTGTTCTTTGCCGCCTTTTTTTCACTTTCTTATTCCTAAGGTGTTTTTCCTTCTGCTTGGAAATTTGCTCATATCCAACCAGTTCCTAAAAAGTGTGTCAAATCCCTCCCATCCAATTACTTCTACTCTTTCTAAAGTAATGGAGAAATCAATTAACTGCCAACTCTTAAACTACCCAGAAACCTTCCGTCTGATCAAAGATCGGTAGGATAGATTCCGTCAGTGTCGATCCACTGGTGATAATCTGGGTTATGTTACCCATTTATGGACTAATTCACGTTTAGTGAAACACAAGTAGTTGCTCTTGACATCTCAAAGGCTTTCGATCGTGTTTGGCATAAAGGTCTTCTAAACAAGCTTCCATCTTATGGTTTGCCGACTGTTTTTTGTAACTGGTTACCAATTTTCTCTCTGATCGCTCACTGAGGGTGATGGTAGATGGCTCTCTATCTTCTAACTTCTCCACTAATACTGGTGTCCCCCTAAGGTTCAGTTCTTTCCCCCACTCTTTTCCTCTTGTATATTAATGACCACCTTCCATTGACTGGAAATTCTATCCATAGTTTTGCCGATGATAGCACATTGCATTCTACTTTCCATTTTGAGGAACCTTGACCTGTTCAATCAGCTTCAATTTCTCAAATATCCGCTACCAATTCCTTAAATGCCGAACTCCATTAATTCTCCGGTGGGGCAAAGACAAGTTAGTTGACTTCAATCCTTCTAAAACTCTGTCTTGTCTTATATCTCGCAAAAAAGGATTCTTCTGCTCCTGTGCTTACCTTTGGTGACACTCCGATTTCTAGGCAAGTTGATATATCGCTTTTGGGGATTAGTCTGACTTCTAATCTCTCTTGGCACAAGCACATTACAAATATTGCTTCCTCTGCATCTAAAAAACTTGGTTTTCTCTTTCGCTCTCGGGGTTAGTTTTCTTCCAAAGAGCTGCTCACTCTGTACAAATCGCAAATTCCCCCTACCATGGAATATTGTTCCCACATCTGGGGTGGTGCCCCCAAAACCTCTGTCAGGCTTCTAGATTCCATTCAGAAGAGGGCAGTTAGGTTAATTAATGACTCCTCTCTAACAGATTCTCTCCACTCGCTGTCTCATAGACTACCCAGAAATATGTTTCTGCTATATGCATTTTCTACACATACTTCCATGGGCCCTGTTCTTCTGAATTGGTTTCTATTATTCCCGCTCTCTCGCTCTTTCAAAACAGTCCGAACACGTGCCGTCACCATCCAACATCCATTTACTGCCCAACTACAAACTCACAGAACCAACTTTTCATCTTCCTCGTTTATTCATTCAACTGCTGTTTTCTGGAACCACCTTCCTCCGTACGTATTTCCTGAAAATTACAGTCTACAAAAGTTCAAGTCTAATGTCAATAAATATCTTCTTTTGTCTTCTCAACCTACAACCCAAGGACGGTACCAAGTACTATAGGTTCTAATACTTCTCGTGTTTAGGGTTTTCTTAAAAATAAAAAATAAAAAAAACTGGAATAAAATAATGTTTTAACGAAAATATTGAAACCAATGACAAATCTGAGCATGTGATAAATTTAAAAACTGTAGTTCAGTTTCAGAGAAAAGCGGTTGTTATAAATTGAAATGACGATTTGGTCTTTAAACCTCTGATAATGTTGGTACAGATCAAACAAATAACAAGTCTGCCTTTTTAGAACTCGAGCTCCCAGCACATGTCTCATGGGCAGGTGAGAATAGACGACCCTGGTAGGGAATTATGGCCTCACATTCTTATTAATGTGATTATAATGATAGTAATAATCATTATTACAATGGTTGTCTTAAGCAATGAATTTGTTTATCCATAACAATTTTTCATTATTGTATTTTGCTTTGTATATGCACTTATAAAGTGCATTATTGTCCTACACCAGGTTCATGGTTCCTTTCTCTCTTATTCACAAGTGTATGGCTATACGGGATGTAACGTTACAAATATTATTATTTTATATATATATATATATATAGGAACGCGACTTCTCAAAATAGTGTACTTTAAGCTTGTATTTGTTAAAAAAAAAAAAAATAAAAATAAATAAGTTCAGTTTATACTCTGGCACTCCCATTTGGCCAGAGGAGTTCATAATCATTTTGACAATAATAATAAATACAATCATTAACAGTATTTAGCAGCCACGCGAGTTGAACCACGGTCCACTGAAACACCTATGCATGACTGCACTCCCATGCTTGACCACTACGTCAAGACATCAAGTCCATAGTCATGGCATGGAATATTTTCCTCTCTAAATCTGTGAGTGCTAAGTAATATTCAAATTTAGATTCAATTCAAAGTCCCTGATATGTACTATATTTTCGGGAGTTCAATAAACTAAAATTTTAAAATCTGTTCGCATTTCAACTGCTTACACAGGTAAGTAATTAAAATAAGAGTATATCATAATGTTGTACGCGTACAAAATATACACAACTATGGATTAGCGAAATAGAGATTTCTAGTATAAGTAATTTAAGTCCAAATAGCTTGTATACTTATTTAATATTAAAAATCAGTACTAATGAATTAAAAGTTTGTAAAACGATAAGAAATGTTTCTAAATTTAAATTTTATTGACTACAGTTTAGGGAAATAACGGAAACACTAAGGTACCATTGACTGCACGACATGTATGCAAAAGAAGGAAGGCTGTGCATACAAGCGTGCCCAGACATACATGACCAGCTGGTGCCACAAAAAAAAAAAATCGCTTTCCAGCAGTCCTCCAGTCGTGGTTATAGGAGGAGGTTGTGTAGAGAGTCCGATATTACGAGCGAGCATGACTGCAAAATCTGACAAGACTGCACGTCTTGTCAGATTTCGGCGACTTCGAACGAGCGCAATCATTATAGCCTGGCTGGTAGAATCATCTGCGACAAAGACGGCAGATCCCACTAACGTGTCACTAAAAACTATCTCGAAAGTGATATCGGTGTGGGTAAATGATGGGAAGTAGTCATCGAAATTTGACTGGAGTCAAAATGCACACTCTGCAACAGGGTTTCCTATCATTACTCTGGATTCCGAAGTGCTGTAGACGACCAAGGAGACCAAGCGTTCAGAGAATTGAAAGGATAGAAAAAAAAGTGTTTCTATGGAAACGGTTAGAAGGGAATAGCACAAAAGTGAATACCGTGGCTGGTTTTATTTATATTATAATAAATTCTTATTTCAATTACTTACCTGTGTAAGCAGCTGAAATGCGAACAAATTTTAAAATTTTCGTTTATTGAACTCCCGAAAATACAGTACATATTAAGGACTTTGAATTGAATCTAAATTTGAATATTGATTGGCACAGATTTAGAGAGGAATGAAAGTTACGTATATTTAAATTTATGCAAGTATTCCAATAAACGGTCTAAAATAGTTTTTTTTTTTTTTTTGTTCCTCTCTGCTGCTTTTGTAAGGATCAGGAACCTTTCTGATCAATGTCCATCAATAGGCTGCCAGCATAGCAAAATAAATAAAAAATAAATTTTCTGTTTATACTCCGGAACGACAACCAAGTCAGTAGAGTTTACAATAAATCGTCAATACAAATATTTATCGTATTTAGTAGGCATTCATTGTAAAGTTTCTCCATGATAGCAACATCTTGATGAAAATATTCGTCGTATTCATCACTGAAATTCTCAGTCAAGATTTTATAGTTGTTTGTTCTGTTGTTTTCATCCCTCCCCCCAAAAAAAATTAAAACTTTTTTGGATTGCCAAGCTTCCAGTTCCAAAGGATTTGACACTCTTTCAAAATGTTTATCTTTCAGTAACTCCGTCTGCGGACCAATACACCTTTCTTTGATTGTGGATATGTAATGCACGGAAACTTCAATTTTAAATATTGAAAGCCATCTCTAATCCTGTCCATAACTTTTATGAAATTCTTCATAAAACTTCATAAAACTTTAGCAAAAATAGCTTTTTTCGATCAGCTAGTAACTTACAGATGACATTTTGTTTTCCAGGTTCAAGGTTCATGTGTGTGAGGTGCAAATCGTAGTTGTTTTGGCTTAACTCTCTCATTTGTACAAAAATCAATAATATTTTGCGGAGCCAGATTACAGATCTAAAAGGATCCAGATAATTTTGAATTCTCTGCAGACGTGCAATCCTCCAGCTGACAGCGTGTATTTATCTTAAGAGAAGTTCGATGTTCCCATAGGATCCTTTCGTGTTGACAGCATGACTGATTGGTATTGATGGATGTACGTTTCCAATGTGGGGTAGCACAGCTGTTGGCCTTAATTTCGAAGAATCGATGAAATGCCTCTATTCTTCTGGTTTATTGTTCTCTTTCAAGGGCACCAAGCAGTGCATCAACGTTATTATAATAGCAGAGTGAATCTTTCATAGTAAAATACGAAGAAAGCTCTTTTGTAGTTTATGAATGCAGATATAGTTATCTTTTTTTCAATAAATTTTATTTCTTCAGAATGGATCCAAAAAAATATTTTTTACAGATTTAAATCATACACAACATTATTTAATTCACTTTGAGTTATAAGATGCTTGCTTGGGTCTGGGCATTCGTATTTTGGTTCAGAGCTGTGTTTTCCTCTTCTAATGAACAGGTTTCTGGAGGAACAGGGAGTTCGTCACTATGACTAACTGGGCTAACAGCTGGCGGGATATTCAGGTACACTGTACTCATTTTTTTTTCTGTCTTTCCCTTTCCGCCTTTCAATTTGAGTTATGCAAAAATAGCGGTTGTTCATATGGTTGGTTGACTCCCTTCACACCATGGGAACAGAGAACTGGCAGTCATACTTTACATTTATTTTTTAATCAGCCTCCGAGACGCGAAACATTTACTGCAGCACATAACGTACCTTCAAGAAAAGTGACAAGTTCAAATGAATTGAGCGTGCATTCTATTTGGCTTCATGGTCAACAATTCGCTAGAAGAAAAGCGACACAGTGCTCTATAACAGCGAGTACTACAGTTAGACTTGAGAAACTATTTTCGAGATCCTATAAAAACTTCATGTTTTATTGCATTATTGCAATAATTACACTGCACTAAAAAAATAAAAAAAACAAGCTATTTGACTTGTGTTACTTTTCTTTAGGTGTGAATCATGAGTTTCCCACTTCTTATTGTAATCACCGAATTTGCTGTCAAAACAAAGTTCACAAAGTTCTTTAATATCGGCGTTATAGACTGCGAGATTTAATTGTGTAATTACCGCGCAAATTGTCAACAGTGTCTTGACATTTTAAAAGCACGCTCAACTGCAACTGAAAGCGCGAAAACTATAAAAAGAGCATGGATTTACTAAAATATCACAATATTAACTCACACTTATAATTTCGACTGATTGACCTGTCTGGAAGTTTGCTTTATAGATCCATCTGACATGCAGGGAGCACAAGTCTAGAAACTGCAGCAAGATCCCAGACTCGGCAGTACAACTATGAACAGCAAATTATGAACATTTTGGTCTAATTAAATGAAAACTAAAATATGAAACATTTTGAGAACTAAGACTTTAAAGGATATCAAAGAGCTTGAAAAATAATTTAATTGTTGTCCAGTGTAATTCTATGTAATGTAAAAACAAGAGTCCTCCGAGGCCAACATACAATCCAGAGCAATGAGTTAAGATGAATTAACTATTTATAGTTATTCAAAACTTGCATACTTAAAGCAAGTACAGCTGGTCTTCGGATACAGAATAGCGTCAGCAAAATTAAGCATGCGATTTACACAGCGGTGAACTTAAGCAAATTTTAAACCATATATCACTGAAGCAATCTGGTTCAAATTCTAAGATTTTTTTTTTTTCCCTTGTAGACTTTGTTAGTGAAATACATATTACAGTCTAGGCTTCATTTAGATCAGAGCTGTCCAACTGGTGGTCCTGAATCCGATTTTGTGAAGCCCGTAAGCGTTACTTCCATTTCCTAAAATGGGTGTTAATGCTTTCCTGTTTAATAATAATAAAATTTTAAATTACTCTGAAACTGACAAAATGAATTGAAAAAAAATTTTTTTCCCCCCATTCTGTCAGTTCATAGTTAGTTTGATGAAGAATACATGATAAATTGAAAGATACATCATCGGTTATTATTTGATTGAACTGGTGGTTAGCATATAAATCTGCTCTAAAGATAGTGTGAGATTCCCGGAGGGAAATTGGGAAATTAGAAACTTGTAGTATCCAGATTTGTACTGAGATGGAGGAAGTATGGTGGGAAGTATGAATAGGACTGTACAAAGGAGGTGTACAGTGCTATTGGTGCAATAGATCTCGGTAAGAAAAATTCTTTTATGAGTTTTGGGTCGTTCACCACCAAAGTTCATGTTTCGCATACTAAAAAGCTGCTGGCGTATTTCTTTCTTTCTTTTTATTTTCCATGCTTCAGATAAGTGTTACGTGAAGGAGAAATGATGCAATATTATTCGCAGATCTTTATGGTTCTTGACCTTCACCTATGGTGTACCGGCATAGTTAGATATTTAAGATTTTTTTTTTCCAAACATAAAAAATAAACTCACATACACACTGCTTTGTTACCGCTGAGGCTGAGATCGAAAGTTTCAGAATATTTAGCGAGGCTTTGAACAGGCCTGTGGGATCATGTTTACAAAATAGTCCCGTGGAAAAATTTATTTTTGAAAAGAAATGATCGCTGTGGGATAATTTGCTTACAAACGTTTCAAAGTCATCTGTGTACGCTTGAAACTCATTATCCGGGCCAAAAAGGGATCTAGCACTGCAGCGAACAATAAAGTGGAAACGACGCTTCCTAGTGGCATTCCTCGATACATGATATAACTCCAGGCAGAAGTAGTTGTGTCCAAATAGAAATTGTCAGTATTTTGTGCGGGCCTGTCTCGATTTACAAGCGCAAATCCCGCGTCCAGCTTCATGTTAAGACAGATGGCAAAAATCTCACTTTCCACTTTTTATCGATTGATACACATCGGTTGATTTGATTAAATTAGCAGAAGTAATTCTGCTAATTTCATATTCTAACGAATATGGAATTGACAGAATAGTTCGTCAAACTAAGAACTGAGCGAATCCTTAGTTTGACGAAGAGCGCATGGTCAAGTGGAAAAAACAGGATGACTCTTGGTACTAAGATCGCGGCTTTCCGAATGGGCGTTCCTCCTCGGACTTGTAATTCCGGCTTTTCGAGTTGATATAAAAATATTTCAAGTGAATGAGTATTTATGATAATTTTATTTTCGATTTCTTTATGTTAAGCTCATTTAAAATGTTTGTTCTAGGTTCGTCCTCATCCAACTTTTTTAATACATACTGGCTTCGAGCTGACGCTTGCGTGTACTCAGTGTTGTATTTTTTTTAATAGTTCCTAGGTTAACTTTTTGTGGAAATTTCAACAACAGCAGGAAGTGTTACACGCTAGTATATCTGCAGTTAATAAGTTTTATAGTAGGTGTCGTTCTTTGGATTTTAAAATGTGGCAACCTACTTAAAACTAATGGCGAAACAATTCTGAATTTACTTCTACACAGTTCAGGAAATACCTCGACAGTTTGTTGGGAAAAATCTGTTTAAAACCAATCAAATTGAACAACAATTATACATATAATAAATAATATACATATTTTTTTCTCTGAGGGTAAGGCACTGAAGGATTTGTCATTCTACACTGGCATTACATGTTACTCATGTATGACGTCGCTATGATAACGAGTTGCACGTGATGTCACTTCCTTTCAGCAAGTATCTTAGGGTTCCGCTGAGTGTCCCAATTTCGCGATTTGAAAATATCGCAACCGTATGTTCGATCCTGACTTGTCTGTTAGTAAGGTCTTGCAGCAGGATAATTACCTTTCCGTGCGGCAGTGCTTTTCGAAGATGTCAAGAAGGAGGAAACAATATGATTGTATGCTAAAAATTATTTAAAAATATGCATTTGAACGTCTGTCTTTTGTGGTCAGAGTAATCATCCCTAACTAAGAACCAGATATAACTTCATCTCGCCTTTCTTGGTACCTTTTCTCCATCGACTTTATGTATAAAGTCGATGATACACATCGGTTGATTTGACCTTCAAAAACAAATGGAATCTCTCCAAATGCTCTTCACTAACAACGTTCAGATTTAGTATAAGAAGAATACAGGTAAGACTGCAAGTAATGAAGCTGGACTGATGTTTTATGTTCCATTTTACTATAATTTTCCAATAAACATGTCACCCTTCTTTGTAATTTTCACTCAATGTTACCAAGAAAGCCATTCGCTACAGCTACAAGGCGAAATGACTGCCAGGGCGCTTCACTCAGCACCTGTCATTTTGACTTCCAGTTTTGATGAAGTCAAGATACTTGTGGATCAATTCCACAAGTATCTTGAATATATGCCACATTTCACTTTTGCATCAGAAAATAACTTTAGAAAATAATTTTGGAAACACTATATAGGCTTTAAGGTGTTACATGAGGATCCAATGCTTTAAAAAAAATTGTTTGACCAGTCCTAGTTTGATATGGAGTAATGAAAGCAAATCTCTTCCCTTGGAACCAAGGGGCAGAGATTTGCTTTCCTTGGAACCAAGGGCAGAGACTTTCCAGGCTGCGACTCAATTCTGGAATACCATTCTCTTTTCCTGTTGTGCTAATCTACTATACTCTGCTGTCCCAGAGACAGAGAAACCAACGAAAATTAATGAAACCACAAAGTAATCCTAGTAATCAAAAGTAATCCTAGCACCTTGAAGTTCTCACAGACAAACCCACCTATAGTGGCCATACTTGATTTTCTCAAGCACATGCTTCACATTTCCGTGGTCTTCTTTAATATGAATTCCGTGCTCAACAGAAATCAATGGGTGTAAAAACACAGCATTCAAACTTTTACTTTAACCGTCTATGAAAAATAGCACTCTTCTGGATTGTGACTAATTCTAATTTCTTCATAAAGAACCTATAAAATCAAAGCATCAGGGAATCTGCAGTGTAAACACGAACATAAGTGACGTCTTTTTCTATACGCGGAAGGCTTGCAGCTGGGATCCAGTAGAGTCCCTTCTTTTAAAGAATATGTCAGGAGCTCTGCACTGGTTAGGCCCACGTCCTCAACTACGGTATCCAATTCTTTTTGATTAGGGAATGTCGCGCTTAACTTTACCTTCTGAGGAGTAATTCTAATTATCTTGTTCAGTAGATCCATCATCCAATTTTGAAGGCTACTCTGAAAGGATGGTCGAAATTGGCAAGTCTCCATTTTGTAGCACCAGAGCAATAGAGGATGTCATGTTGGGCACGTTACGGCCTTTCGATCCGCATTCTTTTTAAACTATCATACAAACTCATTAGCCCACAAACCATCATACAAACTGAAAAAGAAAAACCTCCCACTACAGGGTCTTACATACCATAGCATTGGTATGCACTTAAGTAATATATATAAATGTCGCAAAAACAAACCTTTACTGCCGCCAAAATATTGACACTAGGAAAAAACATGATACCGCTGGATTTACCACACAAACACATATATAACAGACACAGTTAAATGTAAACAAACTATTTGTTACATACTGTTATTATTTTTCACTCTTCATTGTTGCTTAAATAATGCATCGAAGCAAATAATTCCGTTAGACTCATTATATAGGCGTCTTTTTTTGTGCTTTGTTGAAAAACTCAGTTTTTAAGAGAAACCAAATAATCCTCGCCTGAAATAAACTTCTTCGGCCATTACAATGCAAATAAAAAATAAAAAATCGGGAAAAATTTGATGAAAATCGAACAATAATGGAAGAGTAGCAACACTGTCCACTGCGGTACACTCCAGAGCGGGCACCTCCGTAGCCAGATGGGAAGGAGCAGCAGTGCATAGCACACGCTTCTTGATTAGACCGGGGTTCGAACCAGTCACCACCAAATACGGAGGATGCGGAAAGGTCAAGGGAATGACCACCGCATATTCATGGAGCAATATGGCCTTAGTTGCTAATGCTCCTAAAAACCAAATAACAACAAACACTCCAGAGCTATACCGTTAATGTAGAGCAGGGTTGGCCAACCAGTCGATCGCGGATTTAATTTCAGTCGATCACGACGAATTTTAAATATACAGTCATCCCTCGATTTGTGCACCTTGGGCAATGAAATTTTTGAGATAGCAGATCACGGCACATTTTGAATGAAAAAAGTAGATCGCATCACAAATTAAGTTGGCCACTCCTGATGAGTAGCTATACTTTATTTCAGTGGAGTCCAACCTACGGCCCGCGAGGCTAAAACAGCACTTTTGAGGGTTGCGGCACTGCATGTACACGTATGCAAGCGTCGAGCTCGAATTGTATCAAACGTGTACATGTAGTCCAGGGCTGTCATACATCATAAATCTTTATTTGTCCTACCAAATTTAAAATATAGGTGTACATTGGTAAGTGACAAATTCCCTTCACGGCAGACAATGCCAGGGGATTATCATAAAATGCGAATAAAAGAATGTCTAAAATATACAAAAAGGTTAAATATACACGAAAAGATGAAATATAAACTGCATTACTCATCACTACATTTCTGTCTAGAGTCCTGACAATTGTAATACAAAAGTTCATCTTAACATCACATCCACTGATCAACTTGTGCGAGATATACAATTGCGTACACACAGTTCTTGACAGAAATTCGCACAACTACTAGGCAACAGTAGCCTCAGCGAGCCACACTGCGGTTTGTTTCCTATATTTCGGGTCTTCTATGAGCCTTAGTAGGTCAATTCCGATATGTGTTAGGCACTGAATTGATTTTAACGCACTGGCGGGTATAAACCTGTCGGCCATCTTCAGTCTGTTGGTCTTCATTCTCAAGAATTTTGTGCCTCTCAATGCAGATGGCGGGATGTGCCACTCACAAAGCTGCCAGAAGCATGGTGATGATATTGTGCCAGTCATCATTTTGATTGTAGTTATTAATCGTTTCCAGGAAATGATGTCTGGTAAACGCTGCAGTTTAAGCTGTTCAGAGAGCTGCGTGGTCCTTAACTGTTGAGGGAGGTGGTGCTTATGGTTTGCCCACTTCAGCAGCCAGAATTCACTCGCATATATTCTCCTAATGTGGGTAGGGGTGGCTGACGCCCACAATTCAGCGCCATACAAAATGGCTGAATACACTGTGGTTCTTAAATATCGTGCGGTTGTTGCAGTCTGTTTCACGTGCAAGAGGTGCTGTTTTGTTGCCCAACGTAAGTAGTTCATTTTCTTTACAATCAGGTCAATATAAGAGTTGAACGTAAGTTTCGTATCAAATGTTACTCCCAGATCTCTATGCGTCTCAACAACTGTGATAGGTTTGCCATTAAGTTTCGGGTGTACGAGCGTAGGCGATTTTTTGAGCGAGTACACCATGATTACAGTCTTCTGCGAATTTAGGGCCAAGCCAAATTTGTCCAAGTACACGAATAAGTTCAGAAGCTTATAATTAATCTGCTCACACAATGCCCTGTTGTTCATGGACGGTTGGATGGGTGTTAGGATCTTAATGTCATCTGCATAAGTGCATACATCATCCCTACCGTTGCAGAAAGGGATCATCATGGCGGTAAAGAGGAGTCCTGATAAAACTCCACCCTGTGGAACTCCTGCATGGAGTTGGAGGATCTGATTATCTGTGCGGTAATAAATGGACCGACAAGTAAGTAGGGCCTGTAGGAACTTCAGCAAATTTCCTTTTATTTGGAAGGCGTGTTGGAGCAGATGAAGTAAGGCATGTACATCCAGACTATCGAAGGCTGCTTTTATATCGGCATAAATTATTGCGATTTCCTTTCTGGCTTGGAAAGCATTTAGTATCGTGGCCTGAACTGTGAGGAGGTTAGTTATTGTTGATCTTGCAGTCATTGAATAATGAATTTGTTGAGGCTGCCCAGCCAGTATCTGATTCGACAGCTTTGGCAACAGAGCTTTCTCCAGTACTTTTAACAGGGTAGATGCAGTAGATATTGGCCTATAGTGCTCCACAAGGTTAGGCTTTGTAATTTTCGGCATTGGAATTACAGCGTACTTATTCCAGTTCTCAGGGAAAACTCGGCAAGCAAGGATAGAGGTATAAATTGCTTGGAGTGGTTCAATTAGGTAAGGACTAAGACACTTTACCATGAAGTGGGGGACTCCATCAACTCCAGCTGTGTTAGTTGGCCTGAGGGAGTTAATACTCTGTATTAGTGCTTCTTTAGTTATAGGAACAGACTATCTCATTGTCAACTAATTGATCCCACTCAAACTCCCTGACTTGAGACTCATGATATATGCTGGAGAATCTGCTGATGTGGTCCATCCACGCTTCTTTGTCAAGCCCCTGATTTGTGTCCCTTTTATGTGTGCAACGAGGTAGCTTTCCCCTGTCAAGTGTGTCTTTCATGTAGCGGTTGATTGCTCCAGATTTTTCCCTATTAAATATTGCTCTGGCCCTCGAGTAGTTAATTCTATTTTGTGTGTCATTAGACAGTTTCCATTTTCTGTGCAGAGTTTGCTTTAGTTTAAACGGTGTGGATAGGCTAGAGTTCCACAAAGTTTTAGATTTTGATGACATCCTTACTACTTTGGAAGCCGCAAATTCTGTAATAGAGTTGATCCAACTTGTTAAGAGAGTTGTTGCAAATAAGGCATCACATTTGAGTAGACATTCCCACGGGATACAGCTGGCAGCAAATAAGCATTTATTTGGGTCCAGAAAGGCTGGCGAAGTGACAAGCTGGCTCTTAATTTTTTCCTTGACATTGAAGTCCACATACGGTAGCATTATGAGCATTGCAATTGGTCTATGATCGGATGGAAAGAACATTTCGGGGGGTACATCAATTATACATTTACCAGAAGACAGAATACGTACGCTAAATAGAGTTATGTACGTATCAATCTTTTCATATTGTGAAATTCTATTATTTTGATATAACTTGTTCACTGTATTGAATTATTACTGATTTGCATTGAGTAAAAAAAATCATCCTTAAAAATGTTCCGAAAGAGGAAAGTCGATTTGGAGTGCGCGTTTTTAATCAAATGTGGACTGAAAATTATTTCTTCATTTGAGTACGACGAAAAAGCAATGTGTTTGGTGTGTAAGGAGACTGTCAGTTTTTAAAGAATAAGTAACATATAAGTAATATAATACAATTTAAACGACACTATTTTTCCAAGAATAAATCTTATGATCAATATAAAGGAGTGTTGCGAAAAGAGAAGTGTTCAAGGTTACAAAACGAATTAAGAAAACAACAAAATGCACTGAAAACGTATCATTCCAGAAATTTATCTGCTGTAAGTGCCAGTTATCAAGTTGTACATTTGAGCGCTTTTGAAAGTAAACCGTTCAGTGATGGTGAATTTGTTAAACGTCGTTTGTTAAAAGTTGTGGAAGAAATTGTCTGGAGAAACAAACAATGATACAAGACATTAGTTTGTCTCGAAAAACAATTACGCGAAGAGTAGAAGATAATCGAAAGGGTTTGTTCGAACAATTTTTGAAAAACCTAAAATAAATGAAATATTTTAGTATGGAACTGGATGACAGTACTGATGTAAATGACACAGCCCAACTCCTTATCTTCATACAAAGAATTAATGATAATTTTGTACCAATTGAAGATTAGCTGATGTATAGGTATGCATAGAACAAATACAGGTGAAAATCTTTTTTGAAAATTTTTGCCAATTTATTGAAAAGTTAGGATTAAATATTAAAAATCTGGTAGGAGTCACAACTGACGGTGAAAAAAAAAATTATTGGTAAACACATTGGACTTATGGGCAGAATAATCAAGAAAATGATAGATATCGGAGCTGAACCTCCGATTGGAATTCACTGCATTGTGCATCATGCTCTCCGTGGGAAATTTTATAAGATAAATATTTATTTGTCCTACCAAATTTAAAATATAGGTGCACATTGGTAAGTGACAAATTTCCTTCACGGCAGAAAATGCTAGGGGATTACCATAAAATGTGAATAAAAGAATGTCTAAAATATACAAGAAAGGTTAAATATACACGAAAAGATGAAATATAAACTGCATTACTCATCACTACATTTCTGTCTAGAGTCCTGGCAATTGTAATACAAAAGTTCATCTTAACATCACATCCACTGATCAACTTGTGCGAGATATACATTATTCAATTGCGTACACACAGTTCTTGACAGAAATTCACACAACTACTTGGCAACAGTAGCCTCAGCGAACCACACTGCGGTTTGTTTCCTATATTTCAGATCTTCTATGAGCCTTAGCAGGTCAATTCCTATACGTGTTAGGCACTGAATTGATTCTAACGCACTGGCGGGTATAAACCTGCCCTTGAGAATGAAGACGAACAGACTGAAGATGGCCTGTCGGCCATCTTCAGTCTGTTCGTCTTCATTCTCAAGGATTTTGTGCATCTTAATGCAGATGGCGGAATGTGCCACTCACAAAGCTGCCAGAAGCATGGTGATGATATCGTGCCAGTCATCATTTTGATTGTGGTTATTAATCGTTTCCAAGCAATGATGTCTGGTAAACGCTGCAAGTTTAAGCTGCTCAGAGAGCTGCGTGGTTCTTAACTGTTGAGGGAGATGGTGCTTATGGTTTGCCCACTTCAGCAGCCAGAATTCACTCGCATATATTCTCCTAATGTGGATAGGGGTGGCTGACGCCCACAATTCGGCGCCATACAAAATGGCCGAATACACTGTTTCTTAAATATCGTGCGGTTGTTGTAGTCTGTTTCATGTGCAAGAGGTGCTGTTTTTTTGCCCAACGTAAGTAGTTTATTTTCTTTACAATCAGGTCAATATGAGACAAGCATCAAATTGACGTAAGTATCAAATGTTACTCCCAGGTCGCTATGCGTCTCAACAACTGGGATAGGTTTGCCATTAAGTTTTGGGGTGTACGAGCGTAGGCGATTTTTTGAGCGAGTACACCATGATTACAGTCTTCTGCAGATTTAGGGCCAAGCCAAATTGGTCTAAGTACACGAATAAGTTCAGAAGCTTATAATTAATCTGCTCACATAATGCCCTATTATTCATGGACGGTTGGATGGGTGTTAGGATCTTAATATCGTCTGCATAAGTGCATACATCATCCCTACCCTTGCAGAACGGGATAATCACGGCGGTAAAGAGGAGTCCAGATAAAACTCCACCCTGTGGAACTCCTGCATGGAGTTGGAGGATCTGACTATCTGTGCGGTAATAACTGGACTGACAAGCAGGGCCTGTAGGAACTTCAGCAAATTTCTTTTATTTGGAAGCATGTTGGAGCAGATTAAGTAAGGCATGTACATCCAGACTATCGAAGGCTGCTTTTATATCGGCATAAATTATTGCGATTTCCTTTCTGGCTTGGAAAGCATTTAGAATCGCGGCTTGAACTGTGAGGAGGTTAGTAATTGTTGATCTTGCAATTATTGAATAATGAATTTGTTGAGGCTGCCCAGCCAGTATCTGATTCGACAACTTTGGCAAAAGAGCTTTCTCCAGTACTTTTAACAGGGTAGATGCAGTAGATATTGGCCTATAGTGCTCCACAAGGTTAGGCTTTGTAATTTTCGGCATTGGAATTACAGCGTACTTATTCCAGATCTCAGGGAAAACTAGGCAAGCAAGGCTAGAGCTATAAATTGCTTGGAGTGGTTCAATTAGGTAAGGGCTGAGACACTTTACCATGAAGTGGGGGACTCCATCAACTCCAGCCCTGTTAGTTGGCCTGAGGGAGTTAATACTCTGTATTAGTGCTTCTTTAGTGATAAGAACAGACTCCATCTCATTGTCAACTAATTGATCCCATTTAAACTCCCTGACTTGAGACTCATGATATATGCTGGAGAATCTGCTGATATGGTCCATCCACGCTTCTTTGTCAAGCCCCTGATTTGTGTCACTTTTATGTGTGCAACGAGGTATCTTTTCCCTGTAAAGTGTGTCTTTCATGTAGCGGTTGATTGCTAGATTTTTCCCTATTAAATATTGCTCTGGCCCTCGAGTAGTTAATTCTATTTTGTGTGTCATTAGACAGTTTCCATTTTCTGTGCAGAGTTTGCTTTAGTTTAAACAATCCAGTTAGGCTAGAGTTCCACCAGGTTTTCGATTTTGATGATATCCTTACTACATTGGAAGCCGCAAATTCTGTAATAGAGTTGATCCAACTGGTTAAGAAAGTTGTTGCAAATAAGGCATCACATTTGCGTAGACATTCCCACGGGATACAACTGGCAGCAAATAAGCATTTATTTGGGTCCAGAAAGACTGGCGAAGTGAAAAGCTGGCTCTTAATTTTTTTCCTTGGCATTGAAGTCCACAAACGGTAGCGTTATGAGCATTGCAACTGGGCTATGATTGGATGGAAAGAACATTTCGGGAGGTACATCAATTATACATTTACAAGAAGACAGAATTAGGTCAAGTCTATTTTTACCTCTTGTAGGTTGGTTATTGATAAGAGATGGAGCATGGCTGTAGTTTATTTAACATGTTGTCCAGTAGGTTACTGAGCTGTGGTGGAAGGTTAAACTCCACATACTATATGGGTGGCTGACACATGTAATTTGTTGAGAAGCCAGTCTACTACATTATTTATCATTTCTAGACTAGGGACAGGTGGAATGTAAACGACTGCTATGTCTAAGAGTGCTGTGTGGACTTTTAAAGTATCAAGTAATGCCTCATAAAGCTCTGAATCCGAATAGGCGACCGAGATTATTTGAAGTGCTATGTCACGTACAAACAGGGCTACTCCTCCACCCCTCGCTACAGATCTGGATTTGAAGTCACATGGCCTTAAAATCACCGCATGTTTCAACAGTTTCTTTCAGAAACTGAAGCTGCATACGAAGATATAATTTTACATGGTGCAGTGTACATGGAGCTTAGTCGTGACAAAGTGTCATATCGTTTCTTTAAACTGCGTCATGAAATTGATAATTTTAAAACAGAAAAAGGGAAACCAATAAAACGGCTATCAAATATGGAGTGGCCGTTTGATCTTGCAATTCTTACAGACATTTCTAGTCATTTAATTGCTCTAAATTTAAAACAAGGGAAAGGAAAATTGGTCTCTGATTTGTATGGTGACTTCAAATCATTTCAGAATAAGTTATTAATTAAATCCCAAATTGAGCAGGACAAATTAGTTCACTTTGAATGTTGTATCGAGCTAAAAGAGAAACACATATTTCCCAACAATCGTTGCCTCTCGTTATTACAATTACTTTGTGGATTTTGAAAGTTGATTTTCTAATATAAGATCGCATGAAAAAAGACATAAGCTTGTGTGAGAGTCCATTTACTTCTATGGCTGAAAACTAAAATCCCAGCTTTAAACTTGAAATTATTGATCTTCAAGCCAAAACATGGTTCAAACTTAAGTATATAGACTGCGAAAATAAACTACTTAAAAGGCTGTCCCATCTGAAGATTTTCCGCTAATAAAAGAAAATGGCCATCTTTTTCGGATCAACCTAAGTTTGCGAGCAAATTTTTTTAACGCATGAAATCAAATAAATATTTAAAAAGAAACAGAATAACAGATGGGCATCTTCATTTCGTATTAAGAATTGGCGTCACAAATTTTCAACCAAATTTTGAATAATTATCTAAAAATATTCAACCTCAATCATCTCATTAAATGTTAAGTTTTGTTCAGTAAATGTTACTGTGTATTGTACTTAATAAAATTTTCGAATGTTTTCAATTTTAGATGTATCATTATATTTATTTATTCACCTTCATATTGAAAAGCAGTGAAGTAATCCTTTTCAGTTTGTAAATTTTCTAAATTGAGCATTTAAAAGCAAAAGTAAGGTATTTTTTTAAAAATAAAAGTGTCGTATTTTTATAAATTTAATAAAATCTAAAAAAAAAAAAAATAAATCATTGACATAAATTTACTCATAAAAGTATTGGGAATTTGCATTTTTTATATATAGCCTGAAAATAAAAATCGGTAACATGAAAATAGAAACGTCCTTTTACATGTAAAAAAGATATGGAAAATGTAACACGCTCATTTTTCTCGAATCACTCAGTGCAGCCTTCGAAACAAATCTAACTTTGAATATGGCCATAGTCAAATAGACTGTATAGGAAGAGGTTGGACACCACTTATTTATTTACTGAGACAAGGAGGTTTCGGAATTTATGTCTAGGCAGCTCAGGCTATTAAATGTCAATACATCCTGTCTGCAAATTGTGTGTGCATTCTGTGATCAGTTTGACTATTAAAAAAAACACAAGGAACAATACAAAAATCATACAACCTGTTGTAGAACGAGAAACTCAGCCACAGCGTGAGGGGTGCATAAAAGTTCTTCCCGTCTTGATGGGAAGTATTTCTCAAATTCAGCCAGAGACAAGAATCGAATCCGGTCCTGTTCCACACGGTATGTACGATCAGCGATGTTATCCATTTCGCTATCTACAACAGTAGAAGCAACGTGATTACCCAAAGAACACCTAATGTGACCATTTAAGTAGTACCAGGGGCGGTTTCCTGATACTACTTAAATGGTCACATTAGGATTTTTTATGAAGAGTAAAGCAGCGTTCCTGGGAAGAATAATTAAGCTTTAACCCTAGTGCAGCAGTAAATCAAGAGAGAGGGTGGTTATAGTCCACTTGCCCCCCTACTTGGTAACGCCTCTGAGAAGTACGAGGGAGTATCAAAAAGTTCTTACCCTGACCTAGATAAAACATCAGTAGGAAGATTCCGTTTTTAATATAAGTTGTCTACATATTCAATAACTAACATGTGAAATTTCATTCCAGTAGGTGATCGTACACCAGAGATGGAGCCCGGAATCTGAGGAAGGACGCTATGGTTGACAAAGTGGAGTATCGAGCAGTGATCAAACTTCCTGCATTTGCAGGGCAAGAAAGCTCAGGAAATTAACGAAGAAATGAAAGCTGTGTATGGGCACAATTGTCATTCTATGACACTGTAAAAAAGTGGAAACGGGAGTTCCAGTGTCTTGGACGAGCCAAGAGAAGGAAGACCATCACAAATATGGGTCTGCCCACAGTATTTTACATGACCATCTGCACACGTCTAAGATCTCCGCACGATGGGTTCCAAGATTGCTGACGCCTTTGCAGAAGCAATGTCGAATGCAGTGTGCTCGCCAACTGTAGGATTTGTGTAATGCGGACGTTTAGAACTTTTTTGATCAGTTGGTGACAAATGGCGAATGCTGGGTGTACAATGAAGAAACCATTGCGTGGACACCACTTTGATTCGTCTCAGGAAGTCATTAATGAAGTGTAATTGCGGTTTCAGGCAAAAAGTGCGGATTTCTATGATCAAGGCATTAAACAACTGATTCACAGATTGGAGAAATGGATTATAGAAAAGGATTACAGTTCCTATGAAGTGTTACATTTCTAGGGCTATTATTTCTAAGTAAGGTTACTAACTTTTTGATACCCCCTTGTATTATTGTTATATCATTATCAGAACTGAGAAGTGTTATTGTTATATCATTATCAGAACTGAGAAGTATTATTGTTATATCATTATCAGAACTGAGAAGTATTATTGTTATATCACTATCTTGTATATGAAGCACATATAATATAAAACAAATTAATACCTTCCAAATGTTATCTGTGTTTGCACTGCAAAACAGATTTACTGCAAATTCGGGCCTATTTTTATTTCATTACACAACATTAAATACGTCTGTTTTTCGGACTTTGCATACTAATTCAATATCTCTATCTCACTTTTGTAATACTACTAATAACGGTAAAAAAGCTAATTAGAATAAAGAGAAATTATTCATAGAGTAAATCCCGTTACAAGGAATGCCGTTTTGTAGAAATATTCGCTATAACGAAAATCTCCAGGTCCCGGGCGATAGTACTATAGGCCTCGTTTAATATTGATATACATATATTTAATTAAAATATTTAAGCAAAATAAGAAAATAAGTATATTTAAGTAAAATAAGGCGGAAACTTCTGCATATCAGAAAAGTGTAAAACAACTTATTCGAATAAATAATGGCTCTTTTAAGTTAAAAGAAACATTCTTTAGAACTAAATGATTCAAGCAACCGGAGAAGTTCATTGTTACGAGATTAAATTATACTTAAATATATCTACTTGTATAAAGATATTTTTATTTTGGTATAAGACTTTTACGATCTTTGTTTCTAATGCAAGTTTACTTTTATTTTACTGTCCACTGTAATTCTAATTTTAAAAAAATGTATACAGGGTGATTCACTACCAGTGCGACAAACTTGCAGGAGGTGTAGGGGGCACAAAGACGAATCGGAATCACATAGCATTGCAGGGCCCGAAATGCCTTCGTCATGCGGTAGAGGACGTTGAACGGGAGGTCGCGTGAACAGCGATCCCGCTGGAAGTCAGCATTTGCGAACCGCTTCTGTTGAAGAAACCAAGCAAAAGTCCTCCGGAGTGGATAATCCGCAGGCTCCAATGATTGGACGCGTTGCAGATGGGATGAACTCATTTGGTTTGTTGACAGTATCCTCCATACAGTGGATTGGGAAATACCCAATCGTTGGCCTATCGCTCGAGTACTCGTACTGCCTTCTGCAAAACGTAGGACATTCTCCTCATTGCTTGGCGTCCTCGTCGTTCGCTCTCGATTCATGGTACCTCTCGTGAAACAACCAGTCTCACGTAACCTTCTGTGCACACGTGCAAAAATCGTATGATGAGGAGCACGCCTGTGCGGGACACGTTCCTGGTACAAGCTTAGAGCGGCGCGCTCGTTACAGTCCGCAGCTCCATACGCGAGGTGCATGTCGGCCAGTTCAATGTTTGAATACTCGTCCATCCTACTGCCTCGGGAACCGGTTCGCAAATGCTGACTTCCAGCGGGATTGCTGTTCACGCGACCTCCCGTTCAACGTCCTCTACCACATAACGAAGGCATATCGGACCCTGCAATGCTATGTGATTCCGATTCGTCTTTGTGCCCCCTACACCTCCAAGTTTGTCGCACTGGTAGTGAATCACCCTGTATATTGACTTAATAGCAGCCTATATAAGAAGTTTGTTTGTCAGTGGTATAGCCTCCATAATATAAAAACTATAGATCTATAAACTATATTTAACACATCGGTCTTATATTTTATTTAAACAAACTGTATTCATTTTTAAAAGCACTTTTTTAAAAACCTGCCACAAGAGGGCATCATTGTCACTGATAGATGGCGTGAAGTAAATGTTTTGTCGTTATCGATATTTGTAAATTATCGCTTTGAATTGAAAGCAAGCAGTCAATAAATTTTTCGTAAATTTGAGATATTAAATGTCAGTGTTATAAGGTGAGTCAATTGGCAAATGCAACAAATGTTACTTGACCAACACAAATTTAAATAAACGAAACCTTTAAACTGATTTACTTGGAAATTTTTCATAAGTTTTCTTAGCAATTAAGTTTTTCTTTTTTTTTTTTTAAGTGCTAATTTTATGGCTCCTCTATCAATAGTTCGAGCTATTAATAAAATGTCGCCCATTTAATCAGTTATGTACGATAATTTCAGAAATGAGCGGCGCTAACAGAGTCCCTGTAACGTTTCACCGTGTTTACAGTTCTCAGTCTGTGCTGAATTTAAGTACAATACAATTTCGAAACTACATAATTACTCTGCAGTTCTGAAACGCGTATAACTCAGAAAAGCTACAAGGTAAAGAAATCAGTTCATGCAGTATACTTTCTTTGAACTGATTGGGCTGTCAATGTGGAAGATTTCCTTCAAAGGTTATGGACTAACCATACACTTCAAAGGAAATTCAAAATTACTATAATTAAACTAAACTAAACTAACCAGCCATTTTAGTAACTTTCACAACGAATTGGCTCGGCAATGAGGGGCTGTTTTTTCGTCTGTTTGTTATTTGGTTTTTAGGAGCATTAGCAACTAAGGCCATATTGCTCCGGGGATATGCGGTGGTCATTCCCTGACCTTTCCGCATCCTCCGTGTTTGGTGTTCACGGGATCGAACCCCGGTCTAATCAATGTGCTACGCACTGCTGCTCCTGCCCACCTGGCTACGGAGGCGCCGCAATGAGTGGATGAATCAGTAAAATGTTATGATGCCGAAGCGGAGAAGGATGCGCGAAAAATCGTTACGTAATATTGGGAGAAGTCAAAGTTGTTATGGTGGTGACAGTGCGTTAAGTGCCAAGGCAAAGCCAGGGGCAGCCGAGTGGTCACGGCCAGAGTGCAGTAATACACATGCGTTTCAATGGACCGTATACTACCAAATACGGTTATGATTGTACTCATGGTCAAAATTCCAAAATCCTCTCACCTCTCTAATGGAAGGAGTATAAATAAGAACTAGGGCCATGAGAGCCAGTAATTGTGCCCATAACGGAATATTTTTTGGTCGGTTTTGCTAGACCAAGAACCTGAATTTCCGGGATGTTGTTACAAAATAATTAAAAAAAATGTGTGAATGACCCTATATTCGACAAAACCCCTCATAATTTTATTACATATTTTGTACACTGGAGGAGCAATAAGCAGATAAGCGTTTAAAATAACTAAATGCACAAGGCATAATACATTAAGAGTTTAATATCTATATAATATCGGTGTGTAGATACAACACAGACAACTCTTAAAAAACTACAAAGTAGTTGTTGAAGGCATCATTTGCTCTTTCTCATATTGTGCTCTGCCTTCACGACGAGTTGCCATGATATTGCACTACCTCGAATAAGTAACGCTTCACTAATAGAGAAGACTTGTTACTTATTCTCAGTGAGTACCACCTCCCAAACATGTTTCAAGGCTATTGGCCTATCATCAGTGGGTGGGCAGGTACCCTGGTATTGGAGACATGACGACCCAGTTGTGAAGATAATCATACACTGCAATACCAGGGTACCTGCCCACCCACTGATGATAGGCCAATAGCCTTGAAACATGTTTGGGTGGTGGTACTCACTGAGAATAAGTAACAATAGTCTTTTCTATTAGTGAAGCGTTACTTATTCGAGGTAGTGCAATATCATGGCAACTCGTCGTGAAGGCAAAGCACAATATGAGAAAGAGCAAATGATGCCTACAACAACTACTTTGTAGTTTTTTAAGAGTTGTCTATGGTGTATCTACACACCGATATTATGCAGATAAGCGTGTAATATATGTATCACTATTTCCGGTACGCCGCATGTACCATATAGAGGTAAAAATGTCTAAATAAACATCTCCAAACAAACAAGTTTCTCTTTCATCTGCTTAACGCAAACGAATATTCACTTAATATATTAAGTTCGTACATAATATTGATGTCGGCGATCAATTTATGGATAACATTCTGTACCTGTGCAATACACATATTAAATCAAATCTATAAACGAGGCGGTACTCCATTGATTTGATCTACAGGAACGTACCGAATATTCAATATTAAACCTCCTTTATCTGTACATTAAATATTTCATTAGAATTCATAAGATAACATGACTAAAAGATTATTTATGGAGGACGCCACAAAATGGGAAATAGTTGTGTAAACTTATTTACAGTTATACAGGCATTAGTAATCATAGAATTGTGAAATATTTTATGAAGATTAATATATCAAAAATGGAAATTACCTTATTAGATCCAAAACCAATGTAAACCTGTCACCGAATTTCTGTGAATGTCTCAAAAAGTTCATACATACATGAACTGTAATCTGCGCTAGAGTTCTGCATCGGGTTGAGTATCTGCCGGTTGTTTTTGTTGTTGTGGTGGGGGGGAGTTTCTGGAGCAAAGGCTACATAGGCCATATTGCGCCTACCCGCAGGCTAAAATGCGGTTCGAATTGCAGGTCGAGTATCAGGTAAATTTTGCGCAGAAATAAAGAGAAGGAAGGCAGACAATTTATTTGATGTGGAAGATTAAATGAGTATTAAATATTAATTGATTACTGAATTGTACTGATATGGAAAAAATAAGCCAACTATTCTCAGTGTCTTTTGGGGGGGGGGAAATACAAACAATGCGGCTGAAACTCTGGTGCGGTTCCAATTACTGTAGGTGCAAGTTAATTATAATGTACCCCCGCAGGGTTCTAATCTACACTACGAAGTGTGAATACATTGCGCATTGGCATGCATATAGTTAAGCAGTATGAGTTACATCCGATATGGCACTACATTTTGATCTTAGCCAAAAAGGCCGAGAAGCGATCATCAGATATGGCAAATTCTGAAATTGATCCTATAAAATTTCGTTATGAAATAAATTTTGAAAAAAAATGGTTCGCAGCTTACAAATAAACTTCGCCAATGTTGTCGAAGGAAATCTCGAACGGACCTTTCCACAGCATCCCAATGATGCTCCTCAGGGTTCATGTCCGGTGAACGGGGAGGCCATTCCATGGTGGTAAAATCTGCGGAATGCTCTTCGAACCATATGGGCTACTCTACTGGAAATTTACTAGAAATGTTTTTTTTAATTAGTAATGAAATTAATTAAACTATTACTAATTAAATTTGCTAATTTCGGTCAGTTACAAGTAATACTCAGTACATTAACACTAGTAGCGGTTGTACGCTTAATGCGATTGTTATTACTCTTTTAATATAAAAATCATGATGAAAACATTGGTTTGGTTTTCTTTTGGAAGTCACCGTTTATAACAATAACATATATTTTTCGAAAATAATTTCTAAGAATTACTAATAAGCTCTTTTATACAAAAAGTGTAACCTAAAGTTATATAAGAGAGATATTAAAAGACTGGTTCTTATTTTTAATTATAAAAACCAAAAAAATGTCTTGAAAGATAACGCCATCTACTATGAAATTCTATACTGTAATATATAATAATCATAGATGTGCTGTTTTATGTGTCAAAAAAAAAAAAAAAACCTCTATGATCTTAAATTCCTTTTAAATAGAATTAGATGTTTCTATTTATGACTGATTTAAATGCTTGGTCAAAGATATTCTGATGTAGTGATCTATACTTTTATGGTTTTGGACATACCACCGCCTTTCAGGTATCTGATGCTATAGTCGAAAGGTGTCTATCACATCTTGAGTAATAAAGAATTACTCATACATTTCCAGGTACTGCTATAAACATGACAGTCTGCGCTGTAGCACAGTGTTATCGTAACTGTCCTCCCTGCACCGGGTGGAAAAGGCCGGGTTCCAATCCCTTCGATGACGCGAGGAACTTTAATAGGCATTTTTCACTCAGTAGCTGAGTTAGTTGGTCTCAGGCGTAGATAGCAAGGTTCCCCCCCAGAAACTGGGGTTTTTCGTCCAGCAAAACAGACAAATCAACCAGATAACACGCAATTTACAAACACAAAAACACATGGGTAGATGTAATCATTACGGGTGACCCTAATAAATAATTTGGTTTTTATGAATATGCACACGTATAATTCGGTAAGAGATCAAACAAACAGTGGATTACTAAATATATTTAAGAAAGAATCCAAGAGAAAGTGAAGTCCTTTAAAATTTTTCAAAAATGAAGAGCAATTTTTGGAAAAATTTAAATAACTTATCAGATTGCAAATTACACTGAGTGGACAGAAATGGGATACATACCTAGTAACGGGTAGGCCCAACTTCCGCCCGGATAAGGGCAGTCACACGGCGAGGAATTGAGTCCACTAGTTCACGAAAGCGTTCCGCAGGTATTTCCATCCATGCTTGCTGCACTGCTGTCCATAATTCCATCGCATTCCTGGGTGGAGGATCCAAACCTCGAACGGACCTTTCCGCAGCATCGCAAAGTTGCTCCACAGGCTTCATGTCCGGTGAACGGGGAAGCCATTCCATGGTGGTAAAATCTGCGGAATGCTCTTCGAACCATGTTCTAATCACCACGGCTCTGTGGTGATTAGAACTGTGGTGCTGGAAGAGTCCATTGCCCTGTGGGTGCACGATGACCACGAAGGGATGAAGATGGTCTACAAGGATGGACACGTAACCTGAACCGTTCAAAGATGCATCTAGACGAACCAGATGTCCCAATGTGTGCCAGTTGAATACGCCCCAGACCATTACCGACCGTCCACCTAATTGAACAGTTCCTTGTTGACATGACGGGTGCATAGCTTCGTGGAGTTTTCTCCAGATACGCATGTCCCCCCGTCCGCTCGAAATAACTGAAAACGGGACTCATCAGACCAGGAAACCCGTTTCCAATCATCCAAAGTCCATTGCCGATGTTCTTTCGCCCAGTTCAGGCGTAGACTGTTGTGTTATGATGTTAGCAATGGGATTCTGGTGGGTCGGCAGCTCCCATAACCTACTGCGGCTAATGATCGTCTGATGGAGACATTTCTGGCACCTCCCTCGTTGAAGTCGGGGGTAATTTGTGCCACTGTCGCTCTCCGGTTGGCTAAAACAGTGAAAGACAGACGTCGACGGCCATTCACTACCTTTCTCTGTCCACGATGACATGTTATTACACGGGGTATTCCCGATACACTCTTAACACTGTCGAACGAGGATTGTGCAATTTCTGTACCACCTCCACGACAGTGACTCATGAGTCGGCACCCACTATCATCCCTCTTTCAAAGTCGGTTAACTCACGACATTTATCCATACTGATAACGAATTACTTCTACGTGAATGCAGTGTACCTATATAGCTGCCAAGCTGTGGGTTCGTCCACTAGCGAGAGGGGTGACAGCGTCGCGTTGCCCAGGAACCAGGTATCCCATGAATTCTGTCCTTTCAGTTTACTTAATAATAAAATTAATTTATTGATTATAAAAAAGAAGAAATCTCATCATAAACATTTTCTCATAAATTACATAAATTCCGATATAAATTACATCCTATAAGGAAAAAAATGTCAAACAACTAGAAATTTAATTAAAAAAATATGCTATCTGCTTCTTATTATTATAATATAAATCAATTCAACCCACCTTAAGTTATTTGTATTACATTATTCAGCACTTAAAAATAAAAAAAAAACTGAGGATGTGAATTTAATGTCGATCTGTTGTTGCATAGTTGATACCAGTAACTGTGCAACAATAAGTCAACTTACTTTAGGAATTAGGAGTATACTCATCCAGTTTAAAAATATTAACAATCATTCCAAGCATCTATTCTCCTCTTGCATTTTTACTATTCCGAGGATAAAGATTTATCTTATAAATGGAAATAAATAAAATCTGAAGATGTTTCTAATTACATCTAGAGCAATTTTGAACTCATGTAATAATTAGTTTCAGCTGCAGTTTTCTGGAAACTGAGTCCCTTAAGTTCTTTCAGAAGTGTGAAATATAATGTTGTATTTAGAGCAGGAGTGGGCAACTTAATTTGTGATGCGATCTACTTTTTTCCTTCAAAATGTGCCGTGATCTACCACCTCAAAAATTTCATTGCACAAGGTGCACAAATCGAGGGATGACTGTATATTTAAAATTCCTCGTGATCGACCGAAATTAAATCCGCGATCGACTCGTTGGTCACCCCTGATTTAAAGTATCGCCAGGCTTTTAAAAATCCAAAAGAGGAACACTACGACAGTTTAAAAAAAAAATTAACATTACTAGAAACCAGTCAGTTCATAGTTTGAATCACTTTTATTTTTGACGTTCGCCATAGCATTTTTAACTGAAAAAAATAGCCTCAAATTAGGGTTGCAAGCATCATTATTGGATTTTTCCTCCGATTCGATTTGAACAGGATCATCTACAGATATTTTGTGTAAGGCGCGACTATTTATTAATGCATCCTTGTAGATAAAAGGCAATAGTAGTAGTAGAGACATGTGATTCAAAAAAAGAAAGCATATGAGCTTATATGTATGAAGCACATTCTGTATCGCTGCAGCCTGTACCACGACGACAGATCTACACTACAAGCTGCTGTCAGCAACTTGTCTGAAGGAAATGAAATGGCACTGACTGAAAATTCTCAATCGTTCTCAGCCCTAAAACAATTCTGCTCTGCTGTTTTCACCAAAAGAAAGCAACTCTTCTCAAGTCTATTAACATATCAACAACAAGGAACCAACCCAACACCTGATGCAATGTCTATAGATATCTCTTAAAACTGATATCACCTGCCAATTTTTTTTTTTTTTTTTTTAAGCTGGTACCTCAGTTTGGGCACCTGTGGGTACGAGATTAGCTAGCACCCACTGATATAGCACTACCACCAGTAGGTGCGGTTTTCGTTCTTCCAGAAAGAAAAAGACTGCTGTTTTGTGGTTCCTGTGCCACAATTTATACTGATGTGATTTGCATTGCAAACCCGTACAGGTTCATTACACTTATGACAGTGTAATTAACATGAATATGTATATCATTGTATATAATTGTATATCAATGAAAATTATGTGTGAACATCAGCCAAAAAAAAAAAAAAAATAATAATAATAATAAATAAATAAATAAAATAAAACAAATTCACACATCCATTCCCTCTCAAATCAACTATCTGCTGGTTAAAGGCAAATTTCTGCACATCTATTGCACAACTGTCTTTCCTCAATTTGAATTTATGTCCTCTCAGGTTCGTAATCTCAGCAAGCGGAAGAATCTCATCAGAACTGAGCCTGCTCAGCCCATTCAAGGCCTTATACACCTCAATCAGATCACCTCGCAGGTGCCTAGTCTCCAGCCACTGCAATTTGCAGAATTTAAGCCTTACTTGGTAAGAGAAGCCCTTCGTTCCCCTAACCAATCTTATTGCCCTTCTCTGTATACGCTCAAGCAACCTTCCATCCTTCCTAAAATGAGGCCTCCAGACCTGTAAGTAGTACTCAAGGAGTGGCCTTACCTTATACAAAGGGATAATCACCTCCGTTTCCCTACTAACAAAATTCCTCTTTATCATTGACAATACCCCATGACCTGCTCTGGCAGCCTGTCTGGATTCCTCAGAAAACCATATCTGATTGCACAATTACCCCCAAATCTTTTTCATTTTCTACCACCCAAAGTGTAGTACCACACAGTTAGGTAGTTTCTCTGGGTTTACTTCTACCCATATACAGTACTTTGTATTTGTCAATGTTAACTTTCAGTTGCCACTTCCCAGCCCATCTGCCCAAAATTTTCCAAATCCTGTTGCAGTAGCGCACTGCCATTAACAACCCTGCCAACCTTTGTATCATCTGCAAACTTCGACAATAAGCCGGATATACCTTCATCAATATCATTGATAAATATACAAAACAACAGTGGGCCCAACACTGAACCCTGGGGGACTCCACTAATAAAATTAGTCCACGAGGAGCAGCGTCCATTGATTACCACTCTGTCTTTTCCCACTCAACCAGCCTTTTATCCATTTAGCAACTAACCCTTAATACCATACTGCTCCAATTTGTACAGTAGCCTTCAATGCACAACAGTGTAAAAAGCTTTGCTGAAATCCAAGTATATGATATCAAAAATAATTTTTTGATCCAGTTCCTTTGTAGTATCCAATCAAATTTGTCAGACAAGACTTTCCCTTAACAAATCCATGCTGTGTCTGAATTATTGCCGCAGTCTTGTCTAGATGATCCTGCAACGCATCTTTAAGCAGTGACTCCATTATTTTCCCCGGAACGGAAGTTAAACTAACTGGTCTGTAATTACTCGTGTCACCCTTAGATCCCCCTTTGTGAATTGGGGATACATTTGCAGGGGCCTTCCCCTGAGTCCAAGGATGCTCTCATAATCGTGGCTAAGGGTTTGCTTACTTCCTTTGGTATGGGCTATAAGCTACAATCTTTGAAAAAATATGTTAGTCGAAGTAGTCACACGTCATATGACTATGTGATTGTACAGAGCCATGATTTTATAAAGTCACGTAATTCAACTAAAAGGAGTTTCCCGAAATGGAGAGCTATGATTTAGATCCGCGTTTAGCAGTGCTATAGCAAGAGAGCCTCGTGGGTAGCACAGTGGTTATGATCACTGCCTTCCCAAACCAGTCAGAATACTTCGAATCTCGCCAATGAAGAGATTCGAAGGCGAGGATTTGAATGTTTTTTTAATTCTCGGAAACGAGTTTTTCGTCCAACAAACAGACCAAAGAATACATGCAATTACAGACATATTACACTGATTGATCGTAGCCTTAGTGCTTAACAAAACACCTAATATAACAGTGGAGAGGACGGCTACGCTTATTCAATGTTCAAAAACTAGTACCATTCGAGCCTTTAAGGAACGGAAAAACGCTCCGAACAGATACAAAACTAAGACCGAAAATAACGTGATAGAGCGGAATTTTCGGAAAATATAAAGTAACTATGGCATTGTCTCCTACGACAGCAGGTGTACTAAGGAGCACCGACAATGCCACACTATATCTGGACGTCGTTGATGTTCATTTACATCGGGAAATGTTACACGTTTATGCCATTCGGCATACTACTTTTAAGATGATAATGTAACTATCGACAGCGCCAAATGTGTCAAATAATAGGTTGAGGAATATATGTTAAATTTTTATATAACACCCTCCTAGAGAGTATCAGTCATAGTCACGCAAACAGTCAGTAAGTTGACCCATTGGTGACATGAATGATAGTAAATAGATTTTTCATTAATTCATTCCGATACAATCACTCGTAATCTTAATTTAATGATTTTACTATTGTCATTTTTTACTTTGTATTTATCAGCTTAAGATTTTAACATTTTATATTATACATGTGTTCTGATGATTTATTTACTAATATTATTTGACCATTACCCAGTTTTCAAAATAAACATGTAGTGTGCGTTGATGATCCAAAGACGGCAAAATTTCCCTGTGTAGATTCCATCATATGAATGGAACGTGACTACTTCCCTCCCCCCATTCAGGATAGTTATGATGTAATTCTAGTTCACGCGAATACAGCTTACCCAAATGGATTTGTCCTGAAGTTCCTGTTTTCCGCCTTCTGCCATACATTTTTCTATAACGCAAAATAATGGAGAATGGATATTGTTCATAGTCTTTCTGAAATTCATAAGTTGGACTTAAACCACCAGCTTGCGCTACTCTGGAATTATTAAACTAGATGTTTGAGAACCAGATGTAATCAATTTGCGCAAAAAAAAAAAAAAAAAAAAAAAAAAAAACACCACTAACTAATAAACACGAAATTACAAAACAGAAAATGCTATTTTGACTTTTTCAAAATTATGAAAAGTAGGACTTTGTCCTCTTTTACGTTTTTTGACCATTACAATTGACTTTCCTGGTAAATACAATGATCATAACGGCAAAGTTCGTTCTTCTAATACTAAAACGACATTGGTCTAATAACCAAATCGTATCCAGACAAAACAGAGATTCTCTGATCGCAAAAAAACTCGTTCATGCGAGAGGCCAGCGGAGGCTAACAAGACTTGTGCACGGTAGGTAACAGAAGAGTTAGTCAGTCAAATAACAAAACGAGTACAGAAATGGTAACTAAGGGGGCATTTCATAACACACAACTTGTATACTCTTGTCACGAATGGGGTATCGCAGTGAACGACCGAACCGGGTTTCACTTCTGTCGGCAAAAAACAAGAAGCTACGGTTAGAGTGAGCTCAGGAACACCAACACTGGATGACAGGAAAAAAAAAAAAAAAAAAAAAAAAACATTACCTAGTCTAGTGAATCTCGGGTCCTACTGTTTCGCGCTGATGGGAGTTCTAGAATACGGCGGAAACAGCATGAGTCACCAATGGATCAACATTTGGATTCCGCAGCTATCTGTAAATGTTTCCAACATGCCGCATCTTTTCATGGCTGTAATGTATCTATCTGCTAACGGGATTCTAATGCGCCAAATCACAAGGCCAGAATTGTACAGGATTGATCCTGGGAACATGAAACTGAATTCAATCTACTACAGTGGCCTCTCCGGTCACCAGATGTCAACCAATTGAGCACCAGTTGACGAGGTAGAAACGAGCTCTTCGGACTGGAGCTTGTTTTTTTTTACTGTATTCAATACAGTAAAAACATAGTGCAGTACACAGATATATTGCGGTATGCTATAATAGATAAAGGTGATAGAAGTGTCTATAAGGGTTCATTCCAAAATCCGGGAACAGTATGACCTTAAAGCTACTGAGTTTGTACTGTTATATATTTTAAAATTATTACTTTTCTGAAATTTCCAGCTTATGATAAAAGTACTATACCCCACGATAAATATCAGCAAAAGTATTTCTATGCTAGACAATGCCAGCAGAATGACGCTTCTAACTTCGACTATACCATTGGGCTAGCACTAAAATAATTTTATGTACATAATTGTAAATAATATCTCTCTATACATTAAAAAAATTTTCCTCCTAGTGATATTTATTCGAGCCAATGGGAGAAGAGGACGAGGCGATTACGTCACTACAAATGAAATTAATTATTGACAACTGCTTCCATAACGTTCACCAACCTCGTGCACGTACTTTACTGTCTAACATTTAATGTTCCATTGTAACGTTTTCTGTATATTAATGATGAAGGATATTGTGTATTCGTAAATAGTTTAGTATTTTGTAAATATTTTAAATATTTGTATAGTTTGTAAATATTTCAGTTAAATATTTTAGTTCTTCGGATGCAACTATATTTCTCACGCATTATGGAACGCAAAGCAAAAGTCCCTTGGCTAAAATCTATTATTTGGGTACCACTTGTTTCCGGTCGTAGATCTGAATGATTGTATGGTCGAGTTCTGTGATTGGGCGATCCTTTTGTTTCTGATTGTTTTGTGTGGTCGAGGAGGGGTGTTTATCTCCCCATCCCGATGTTTTAAAATCGGAAAACGAGTCTCCGATTTTAAAACAGCGCCAAGTGGGGCGGGGAATAAACACCCTAGGCATGTAACCTAGGAGGAAAGGGGACGGGCTAAACAGTGAATGGCACCTTCCAATCACTGCCTTCTTCCCGACTTTTAGTTGAAGTATGGAGTGGTATGCAAGATATGAATTTTTACCAGGCCTTTTCCTAAGTGATTAACTAAACGCAGGTAAATAATTACATAGTGATATTTATTCGACCTTGAGAATACCGCGCACTATAGATACACAGGTAAATAATTACATAGGTCATTTCCTGATTAGATATCGATCAGTGCGTTTCGACAGGTGTGTATTTTACGTAGAAAAGATTCGACTTACTCCGTCATACTTTACATATTACGTATAAAAGCATGCGCGGAGGGTGGCGAATAATGCGAGCAGAGTCCCCCCTAGTTGAATAAATATTAAAATTATAATTATTCGTGGTTGGGAGAATTTTCATGCCTTTGGCCTCACAAATATTTACGCCAACCCCGATGCCAGAATAATAAATACTGAAAGTATTGCAGAAACAATAGTAAAACTCAATTTTATAAAATAAAATGGTACGGCACTTTACGTATTATATAGTTAAATACACGAATCGTGAAAGTGATTCATTCTCATTCATTTTACTTTCAAAATGTAATTTACTGTGGAGTTGGAGAAGTTCGAATAAATTAGAACGTTATTAATAAACTAGCACTTAACTACTTTTAGTCTTATATGTCCATTTTGTTTGTTTAGTATGCGTCGGAATAATCACCATATGTTGAAAACCAGTGAATGAGATACAGCGAGAGAGAGAGAGAGAAAAAAAATGTCGGACGGACTTATATTCATCAGAGTCCCAATGCGCTGGGTCAACGTCCATGTAATCATATTTATAATTTATTAAGAGTTTTTTTTAATGTTGCTCGTATTTTTATATAAGTGGAAACAAATATTTAATATTAAGAAACAATTCAGCAAAAAAAAAAACAAACAAAAAAAAACAGGCAATTTAGAAGATACCAGTGGGTATCATGTCATGGCATTAATGTTTATGGACTGAAGTAACTTCGTTTGTGAAGTCGTTCATGCTAATAATTGCATATAAATAAATAAATAAATAAATATATATATATATATTCCCCCTCAATAAAAGCTACCGTTAATGGTATCATTTTGTCCAAACAAGAAGTATTTCAATTCAGGCCGGCGGCAGGAATCTAACTCAAAAAGCTCTCTCCCAGCGATTTGAATGAGCAACGACGTTATTAAGTGTGCTACTGCGAGGATGGCAAATGAGTTTTATTAATCTTTACAAATACGACAAATGCAGATAAATGTTTTTTCATCTGCATTTTACTACAAAATGCACTGACTGAATATTCAATAATGATTTGCTTCAAGTTTGTAAAAAAATTAATTTCCTGAAAATTTTATGTACGTCACTCATTAATCTTGTCAAGTCAATTCATATCAATTTTTGAATATTAATCCAGTATAGTAATTCAACTTACATTTCATACGGAGTGTACATGAGGAAACAGTTCGGAGAGCCAACGTTAAGTACATCACGTTTTCTTAAACATATGACCTCAACTTTACGTCATAATTATATGAATATTTAGGTTATGGTAACGTAGCACTTTTATAGCAAAAGGGAGGAGGGGTTGCAATACGGATCAATAGACGGAGAAATATATACAAATACCTACCATTTACTTTTGCTGACTGCCACTTGCACATAAATTCACCCATGGTATGGATCGGATATTCTGTTAAGCATGTTTTTATGTAGAAGTAACATGACCGTATTTGCGCTTACCAACTGCAAAATTTGTACATCGATAGATTTTGGCGTCATTATGTACACGATTACTATGTTACATTGTGAGTAACAATCTGTAAGATTCGAGTCCAGCAATCTTATTTGCATCGATTCGGGCCTAAAGAAGATTTACATAATTTTGTGTATTTTAAAGTAATTGCATATATTTACATAAAGGATTTTAGTAAAACAGGTACACATAATAACTACGGAACCTTTTCTGTTCGGATGCGAGGTCAAGCCCTCATTCAGGGAGGAGAAATACGTACGTGTGACTATGTGTATGCGCGTTTATAAAAAATTAAAGTGCTGTACTGAATACAAGAAGCATTAGTCGAATTCTCCCCAAACTAAATTTCTAAAAACAGTATGAAGCGTCTGCTACAGTTAATGAAAGGAATATTTATTATGAATTTTCTCCTTTTTAATATTACTACTATAAAAAAACTCGTTATCACAATATTTAAGCACAACATTTCATTCGGTGTTACTATTTTGCAATTATAATAGACGAAAGTTGTTCGAAAGTCTAAATATGAAAATTTAGGATTTTTTTTAACCATTATAAATAAACATGCACAGCAGTTTAATAAAAAATAATAATAACACCTGTAATGTAAGCGAATATGAATATTACTTACTTAGTTAAACTGCCCTAAAATACTGCAGCGTACGCATAACGTTGCTTATAATCACTGGTGTCGTCTTTTGTTATTCAAACAGCATTTAACGTTTTGTCATCTACTAACCGAATACTTAGGACTTCCAAATTGGATATTTACAAAGTACACATTTATCAGAAGAGTAAAACTGGCAGACGACGAAAGAATTAAAATGAACACCTTTTGCTTAAAAGTTACCAGAAATAGGAGAGACTACTGCACCACCTATAATTTCAGTATTGCAGGCGACTGCATATTTAGGAAATATTAATATTAATCTGAATGTCAAGATAAAAACTAAATTTATAAAAAATACATTATTTTTCGTTCATTAAAAAAATAATAAAAAAACTGACTTTCGAGCCATACCTCGTCACAAATTCAGAACCTTTGACTGTAATTAAAGTAAAATATTATCTGATAAGCAGTGTTAAATTTAAACTTTAAATAAAGAAAGGAAAAAATTCACTTTATGACACAGATATGTGAATGTGAAATGTAGATTAGCTTACTTCAACAAAATTAAATCTTTCATCATTACGTTTCCTTTTACAGACTTCAAACAATTATAGAAAACTCTGAAATAACTTTTTACCTCGGCAACCAGTTATGAAGTGGTGGTGAAACTTTTAACCTTAGACATCTCATTACTACACATCGGAATGAAGAAATAAGAGGAATTTCACAGCTATCAGAAATAAAGTGATTTCTGAAATACAGAAATAACTCTTTTATCCTTTTTACAAAAAAAAGTACATGAATTTCGTGGAAATATTATTTTCAATTTATCAGGAGTCCCCTTGAGACTCGTAATTTCCATTTAAACGACTATTAACAGTAAAATCTTTCATCATCATTATTAAAATTTAATTTATTTATCTGCATACGCTTCCCTTAAAAGTCAAATTTTAGGGGACAGAGTTCGGCACGTTCATAATTTCAGTAGAAGTTAAGGTGATATGGAATGAGCATACAGGCTTATGGAGTCTGTTATTTTTACATCCAGCGAATGAATGCGATTATTATCAGACCACTGGCATAACCTATAAACAACCCATACCTCTAGTTACTTGGTCTCCATTCTATGTTTCCTCTTCTTTGACATATATATACAGCTCAGTTCAAGTTATAATTCCGACAGAACCGTTACTTTATCGTTGAATTCATCTCATCGTTGTTTGCCAAACTGCTTGGCAGAATTATATTGGGATCTCTGTGAGGATTTTGCCCAGTGTAATGAAAAGGAGAAAAAAACCACAGAAACTGCACAGTAATTATATTACGTTTGCCCATGAAAGGTCTAAGGAAATGATGATGCAGCAATGATTTATCCTCTGCTACTGGTGGTGACATTTCTTACTGTTTTATAAGTACACCGCGATAAGAAAGTTTGCTTCCGAGATTTCTATAGCATAAGCAAGGTCAAGTAATTGCTTTCTTTTGGCTCTTGAGAGGCGAGAGAGTCCTTTGTTTGTGGTCATTATCATCACTTGGAAACCTTGATTAGATTAAAATTCCTCTTCAAAAGTTTAGACAGACATTTTATCAACTTTTTTTTGTCTCCCGCCGTCCATAAATATCTAAATCCTTAGATAAAGTACACACTGAAATATTTATTTGAAAACAATACCAACTCTGTTGCTTTTTACAAAAAAAGTGAGAGGTAAATAAATATAGGAGGCGCAGTTATCGTGATTACGTTTAATTGGTACTGTAATTTGATTCTATTAAACGAAATTATAGGGTGGAAAAATAATAATACATTAGAGTAGAATTAACATACTCAAATTTTAAGAGAAGAGGCAAAAATTGACTTAAAAGCAGAATTAAAAACGGTGTTAGAGACGTTGAAGAGTCGACAAGTTTAGGTCACCAGTGATGACTGCGGAGATCCAATATACAAATTTGTACTGCTATACAGAGCATCACTTCCAGTCTTTGATCACAGGTGTGATCAGGAAGGATGTAGATTACGCAGATTTGAACTTTGTTTTAACTACCCAATGACAATAATGCCTTGTAATTTCTGGGAGTTATCCACATATCATTAGAGAAATGTGAACGTGTCGGTACCATTTCATCACCTCTTTCTTGATACCTGGCATTCACAATTTGACGACCGGTTGCTTGTGCTATAAGGTAAAGTTTTCCATTCTTTTAACCACGACTCAGGCAAGCATACAAGATTATATTCAGCCAATAGTAAGAGTGACTGCAGAGAATGTAACTTATTACAAATACTTCTGTATTGGTAAACAATTTTACTTGCGCAACTCTTTCTCTTATGTAACGCAGCGGTTCGTTATGGAGGTTCTGAGCCCACAAGGATGAGAACATTGACGTATATTCTCATCCTGGTTTTAGGGCTATACGTCTTTATCAAGAAGTTCACGTTTTTAAAGATTCTCTGGAGAGAACAAAAGATGAATACGAGCGTTGTCTTGTAATCAGGTGGCAAACATCAAATTCAACTTCCAACATACTTAATCTTTTCGCACTTGTTAATGGATTAAGTAAATAGCTCCACTCTAATCTGAACAGGCTATAATGTAATATAGTATTTTTAGCCATGCAACTTGTTGCCTGAACTTGAACGGACGGGCGTACTCGTCGCCATTTCTATACATACACTCTAGAGGCAGCCACTGAAATAATTTTGATTCCGGCTATTCTCTTTACACTGATGTTAAGGGAGTTATGATCATTCAATGTGTCCGGTTATTAGTTTTTACTCGATCTGAAAGCGTTTGTTTAGGCATTCTGTTGGCTACTTGACTTGTTTCGATTATTGACACTAGTTGCAGCCTGAATAAAAGTGAGCTGTAAGAGGGCGATAAAAACTAGGCTGCTCTAAAGATGGTGTTGTCCAACTTTGCTGGGAAAAGGTGGCCAAGGCAACGTGATACTGGGATGTCGACCAGCTCTACGTCCTGTTTTCTTGTGTCGTCCAGTTTTATCGTCAAAGTCCTCTCAATCATGCTGTTTTCGATCTATATATATAGTACTTTAGAAGGTGGGTTGAGATGAGTCCCACTTTCATGTCATCAAACTCAGGCACGAAATCGTTTAAGCGAACTGATAGTATAATAGCTCAGAAATAGTAAAAAAAGGAAAAAAAAGTTAAGTAAAAATCCAATTCCGCCTTGAACCTTGTCAGACTTTTTTCTACCTCGACCATCTCGGAAGACAACTTATTTCAATGATCAACAAAGCTGCTCGTAGGGCGGAATTTATGCCTAGAGAAATTACAATAATTGTCTAATTTACATAATTGTGTGACAACTATTAATTCAATGTTAACAATGAAATTATTAGCTGAATGTTAATTGGCAACTATTAGCTGAATGTTAATTGGCAGTTGTTTCGTTTTTGAACCAGTTACTACGAGTGTATAACGCCTGTAAATCTTCATCCATAAAAAGTTGCAGCCACCTGCAATTCTGCTACTCATGAAATTACTGTATGTATTAGTACACTAATGACGTGAATGCAACTTAATGCACGACTGGAAATATAAACTGGCATCTTGGATGGAAAACAAGAACTTGATTAAAAAAAAATTTCCCTCAGCAGTGGACCGATTTTGGAAAGACATGTAACTGGTCCCTCAGTTACATGGATTATAAGCACCATTAACAGACATCAGGAGTGCCTGACAGATAGTCCTTGTTAGTAAACACAGTAAAATTTAAAATAATTCCAAATTTTGTTTATTTTATATTTAAGAAATTCGGTAGTCTAGGGAATGATGATTCCCATAATAGATGGGACAGCCTAGAAAATCAAATCTCGACTGAAGTATTCAGCACCCATTGTCGAACAAAAAAATTGATTGCGGTGGAGATTAAACATGACGAAGATACTTGTTGAGAGGCAACCTTTATGCTGTCATTTAATTCAAGATTCGGTACCAAAGTCTGACAGAGGTCTAATGTAACGTGAAGCAATGGCAGCTGTATTCACTAAGCCTGGTGGCTGATGATAATCACATACTTACAGTTTCTTTGTATCGCGCATCGAACTCTTTATTACGATTACATTTTTACCGACCCGGGAAGTTTGGTGACCTGTCCAAGTATTTGTGGGTCGCAGCGTTCAGTTGACGCCGGAAGGATTGCCAATTTAAATCCTTACAAGCCGTGAAACTGACAACGGAATTGAAATATCTCGGACTTGTATTAGACAGGAACCTTTCATTCTCTCCGCACGTGGACTATTTATTAACCAAAATCAGGAAATACTACGCCATGATCGCTAGAGTAACCCGAAAGGACTGGGGGTTAAAGAAGAGGAAACTGTCCCTTTTCTACAGGGCAGCTTTCATCCCTGCTGCCTCATACACCGCAGATATCTGGTTCAATACGGCAACCACTGCCGTAAACTGAAGAAAACTGGACGCACTGCAACGAACCTTCTTTCTCACAACCTCGAGAAGGGCTATACGGTGAGCACGCATGCGCTCCAGGTTCTGGCGGGGCTCCTCCCCCTAGACCTGGAAATCATTCACTGCGGTTTACTGTAACACTTATCAAAAGGAACATCTAAAACCTACATAGGATTCACGACTGAACCTAATAATAGCAAAAGCATGGAGAAACAACGGCTCACAGTCCACCTACAACAAGCATGGCAGGCAAGATGGGCAGACTCCACCAAAGGAGCTATAACGAGAAAGTTCATTCCCGACATAAGATTAGTATACCCGAGGCAACCACAATGGATATCACCTGGCTTGTTCACCGCCTTCCTACCCACGGGGAATGGCTCATTCAATGCGAAGCTGTCACTTTCGGCATCGTGGACTCCCCGGCCTGCAGCTATGGGGAGGATGAGACATGGAGTCTTTATGTACGACTGTCCGTTATATGAGGACCTCTGCTGCATCCTCATCACGAATACTCACTTCTCGCTCAAAAATCAGGAACACTTAGTGCTACAATCCGAAGACTACTAAAAAACTCTTACCCACTTTACACAGGAGCTCTTGGTGAGGCACAGGACCACTCTGGCACCTCCTCCGCTGCAACCACCATGAAAATTTCTCTCCAAACAACAACAGCCTACCTATTAACTATCTTGAACTGCTACGCAGGCCTCCAACCACATCGCAACAGAAGAAACTACCGCTTCACCATCCCAGAGATTCAGCAACAAACTTACACTCACCACTGACCTCCCACCGATTGGGCCACTGCAAAACTTTCACTTCAACGAACGTAAGTTCACACAAAGGAGGACTAAGACAAAAAGCTCCACTGCATCGGACCGACAGCAACCTTGGACAGGACCTGCTCCCACGCGAGACCTGAAATCAACCAGACACTTTTCCTTCCGGAGAGCGTCTAACTGTCGTGAGAACTGTGACATCACTAGACCTAACTCAATTATGACTCTCGCAGCTCTGCTGCAAACGTTTTTGAACCCCTGTGCATCGGATGAACAGCAATCGCGGACGGGACTAGTTCCCATGTGTAACCCACAACCATTCTGATTCCCTATCTTCCCGAATGGCACCTGTCCCGGGAACTGCGACGCCACTGGACTAGACATAAATACGACCGTTGCAGCCACGCTGCCAACGCCATTCGGCGATCTCAATAGGATACTCTTACCCTATTCATCTTCAATATTCTCTATCCCTTTAGGGGGGAGATGAGACTGCTTTTTGTCTCCTCCCCCTCTCTGCCGCCCCTCTTTTCGCTTGGTGGGACATGGGCCTGCTCACTGACCACTTGGGGGTTACCTTCTCTATGGTACTCACTGCCTTTCACCCCCAGTCTTCAGCCTTCCCCCACTCTACCTATACGCCAGCGTATGCCCCACATTGCAAAATCTAACGACGTCTAAATTAAATCGCATTCTCAACTTTTTTTTTTTTTTTTTTTTTTTTTTTGGCCTTTCTAATTCTAGCGTTCACCCCATTATAGTTTTTTTTTTCTAGGCCCTAGCCACTGAAATCTCAAGAAACTAGGTGGCAGACCCTGCCAGAGTAAAATATAGAGCTACTAGGTACCTGGTCTGTCTCCACAGGGCAAAGTGTGGGAAATGGTGGATCCCATTAGGGGCCCAACGGCTAAATGGCCAGATGAACAACGGTACACAACACTACACCTCCCAGACCACACACTTTTAAATCTTTGGCCTCAAAAGTGTATTGTTTCACATGACAACGTATATTACGGAGAGATGGGGGAAACCCCTGGTGCCATTAGACACGAGCACTTTACTGACAGGTTAGTGTGGGCAACGATGGGTCCCGTCAGGGGCCAAACGGCTAAATGGCCAGATGAACAAGAGAACATATCCAATATCAATATACACTTTTAAATCTCTGGCCTGGACAGGTCTTACACCTACAATGAAAGCAACGCGGAGATGGGGAAACCCCTGGTGCCGTTAGACACCAAATACACTTTACTGACAGGTTATTCAGGTTTTGTGGGAAACCATTGGTACCGCCTGACAATCACGCTACTGACAGGTTAGTCTTCATAAAACAGTGGTTATAATCACTCCACACTGGCTGGGGTTCGAATCCCGTTAACGATACGAGAACACTTATTGGCTTTTTTTCATTCCGCGGTTGAGAGTCGATATCAGACGAGGCCAGCAAGGTTTTCATTTATCAAAACAAAAATATCGACCATTTAACCATCGTGGTAGCACAGTGGATATAATCACTGTCCTCTTCAACATCGGGTGGGAAATTTGGCCTGAGGTTCAAATCCCATCAATTACAAAAGGAATTTTTATCAGCTTCTTCATCGCAATGTAGTCGAGTTCATTCTTCAGCGAGATTTCATGCTTTTATCTCCCGGAAGCTCGGGTTTATCCCTAGTAAATAGATAATATACTGATGGCTCATAGCTTTATTTGCTTCAGCGATAAAAGCGCACGCGCACACAGATTAATTGAATTATTTTAAAATGTTACAATCATGTACAACAGAAGGAAATGGTAAACATGTATAACTACTGCCGAAAGCCTCCTCACAAGCGATTATTAATAAGTTGAAAGAATTGACACTAATCGTTTTTCATACCGAATAATGATTCATTTATAATGATCAAACTTTCTGGAAACACCTTATGAAGCTATAAATTATTTATTTCGACAGCTACCTGAGGAAATAAGTAACATTTTTACTTAAACACCTGCAGGCTTGAAGCAACTTCGGCGATTATTCTCTTCCTAATCCAAATAAAAATTGGATTACGGATCCAGTTAACGCTGATGTCACCAACGTTCAAGATTTGACATCACGGAAAGAAATCAGTTTTTGAGGAGGTTTCTTGTGCCTTTTGTTCAATATTTATTTTAAGCAACAAATCTGGCCGAGTTCATAAGAAACAAATTCCGTGTAGTACTACTAATGTTTGACTCTTCCAGAATAATGTTCCATTTTATACTCCAGCAGGACCACATGAATCAGAGGCAGTTTACAGCCAATCATTTCGGCAAAAATATATTTCCAAATTTTTCAAAAAGCAAACTTCCAAAAAGACACCAAATTTTCGACCTACCTGCACACCTCAACTCGGCTAATATAGAATTCAACGATGCCAAATTTGCTCACATTACAATACCGCAATTCTCTTCAACGGCCAGCTCACGTTTTACGAATATTTTTCATGTATTTCAAGATCCTTATCTTAGCCACGTGTGAGAATACCGCGATCTCAAAACATCATTACATGTGTTTCTGTAATTATACAGTCCTTCGCCTCGGAATCTTAATTCAAGTTTCTCAACTCAACGTGAGATACTAGATTCTTCGGTGGCTCAACTGTATCCCAGGCAAACCCTTTACAGTATCAAGAAGCATCCTGTATTGCTACCTAGACTGGAGTCGTTGGCAAGTTATTCTCACAAAGTCGAATATCGTTACACTTGCAAAAATATTAACCAAAAAGATAGACCCAACAAAGTCTTCACCATCTCGCTCATCCGCCACAATCACAGGGCCTTTTTTAGAGAGGAAATTCTGCACTGCAGTACAACTTTGAGCGTCTGATAAACAACAAGGAATTTTTGGGACTACCGTGCCATCGACTCATCTTTTTATGTTTTACACTATTATAAGAGGGTTCTAGAACTAACTGTCATCGTGGAATAGAGTCTAATGTTTGGCCAGCGACTAAGGCCAAATTGCTCCGTGTATACTATTTGTAAATTGCGTGTGTTCTGTGGTCGATTTCTGTTTGCTGAAGGAAAAACTCGAGTTTCCGGAAGAAGAAAAACAATGCTACCCTCGGCTGAGACAGACTAACTCAGCCACGTTGTAAAAAAAGCCCATTAAAATTCCTCACGTCATATACCGCTCGAACTTGGGACTTTTCCACGCGGTGTGAGGAGGAGGACGGCGATTCTACCCACGAAGGCCTTCACTTTAAAGTTAACTGGTTTAAACTAAAAACCCAAATTGAAAAATTGTAATTATTTTTAAAATTTAAACAATTGTAAATATTTTTCAAATCAGAGTTTAAATTTTAGATAATATTGGTACCCTTGTAGTACCTAAACCAAGGGGTAAACATCTGCCTGCTTCTTGACTAAAACTGGAGATCCGAGTCGCCGAAAGGTTAAGATCTGCTATGCTATTGAAACAACTCCGACAGTAAGAGCTACTTACAGCAATAGATAGAGACATGGCAGCTGTGATCTCCCCTGGTGATCCTCTGGCAACCTGCTGCGGATGCGCAGGACTCGCTCGCGCTCTCTCTCCCTCCCTCTATTAGAACGTATCCCAGCAAACCAGAAAGCGAAAGTGCGGCTGAGGTGTAACAAAACACATTCTGAGCGGTCTGTCATATCGTTTCCATTATAAGATTAAGGGACAAGTACCGTATTTGACGGCATATAAAACGCACTTTTTTTTCGAAAAAATGCCTTGAAAAAAATTGCCCTGCGTCCTATATGCGGAAGTGAGCTGTGGGGGGTGGGTAAAAAGCTATTTTTATTACTTCTGAAAATTCTATTGCTCAAGGGAGGCCTACAATTATATTATATTATGTTATATTTTTTTATATCCCCCTTATTTTAACCCCTCCCACTTTTACACCTGACTTGATTGATTTCAGAAAATTCCCAGACTCACGGGGACCCCAACTATAATAAGGTATTCTTCCACTGGACTGGCTGAGTTTCGGAATGACAGACTCCAACACATGAATGTAAAATAAAACAATGTTTATTAACATATCATACAGAAACTAATAATAGTGACTTGTTATTTCATTAACCTTTATATGTGTAAATATCTTGTTCAAACTCCAATGTTTTATCATCAGATATCCTATTCTAATACACATTATTATTCATTATGCAATGGTGTCTCTTCGTGTTCTTTACAGGGACTTGGATAGGTCGTGGTATTCACTTCACATAGATTCTTCCAACTCTTCTTCTGAACAGTCTATATAATACACCAACAACTACCAGCCAATGAACTGGCTCACATAAACCTTCAGAGTTCGTGTCTCAATTTGTAAGAAAATTTCATTTATTCAATTAGACACCTTTACTGCAATCAGGTTAACAGGAAATATTAATCAATTCAATTTAACATTACCCTTCAGGACCGTTAATCCCCTATACCTTTATATATATCACTTTTAATTAGCCCCTACTCAAATCAGAAATACTCTCCACAAATCAACTCATTATAAATCAAAATTCCAACCTTTAACTTCATATATAATATAAAAACCTTTCCCAACTTTAAACAATTCTCAGTTATCTATTAAACCCTCTCCTTCCATCAAGCATTATTATGAGGAGCTTCACTTCAAATTATAGGCTACGTCCGTCTTAAATACATTACACTTTTATACATATATTCATTGCTTAAATCTCCCTCCTTAACTATATATACTTATTTCTCCTAAAGTCCTCTCCTTAATAAATTAGGTACACCTATTTCGGTAAACTCTATAGCACTTACATGTTTGGCCTGGAACTTTCCTCTCTGCTCGGCTTCCTTTCATATCGGTCATTCAGGTACTGGAATGCGGGGGCGCTCATTTGGGGATCTCGGTGATTTATGGTGTCTCCCTAACGGATACTGCGTGGCTGGAATCAATCAGGGTCGTATACTCTTTACCGGTCAGCATTTCTTCTTCCGTGGATAGAGGAGTTGTCTAGTAGGTCAATGGTTCGACCACTCATTCGACTGGCTTTGCCTACATAATTTTCAGGATGTGATTCTTCCTTGCTACGGCTTCCATGCTTACAGGTGAACATTCCTACGGGCTGTCGGGATACGCAGAATTTCTATCATTGCTTCCATCTACCTCAGGGCTGCAGCTATCACCCAAATTAGACTACTGCTCTGCTTTGTATCGTTCTCCAACTCATTCAAATCATTCTCCAGACCGCTTCGAGAACTTCTTCCGACTCCTCCGAAAACTTCTTCCGAATGCCCCGAAAACTTCTCCCTGAATGCCACGAAAACTTCTTCCTAATCTCCCTCTCAAAATTCCCTCCACTTTCTTCCTGGCCAATAGGAGATCTGCGCATCCCTTTACCTGTGCTCTCATTTGTCTCCTCTCATCTTCCGTGGGCGGGTCTTCTTCCCAACTTCCGTGGCCTAGAATATACGAGAACCATCTAGAACGAGAGGCGGAAGTTCAGGTTAACTGAGAAACGTCACAGCTCTTCCCGTGACCTCACGCGCGCACACCTGGTGACGTCGCCCACCTCTACTAGCGTTCCACCGTGAAATTTCTAAGAGAGCCAACTTAAGTGCTCTTGGCCCTTACTATGGTGCATCTGCCTCTGTCTTAATGGGGATTTGTCACGGTTATTTACTTTTACTGACTCGTCAAAGAATTTCCATACAAACAAACTACAACTAAACAGGGAGTGACTGGAAGGTATTTTTGAATTCCAGAGCTTCTTAACCCATGTTGTTTTTATCAGAAAACCACTATTCGTATTACAGTTAAATTCTCATAATATTTAACAATTTTTATTAATTAATGTAAGGACGGGTCCTTACATAGCATTCCTCTTCCCCTAAAAAAATTTATATTCCATATGTAAATTTTTTTCTTTTCTGTCCTCAGACGGATATGACCTTATCCCAGATCCACTTTATCGACAGCCAATCTCCTCAAATTGCCTTACTATATTTTCTAATTACACTTATATACCAGACATTACTTAAACTTATATTAAGCTTCATTAACTACTCCCATCCCATATTTTCGTCGAATACTGCTCCTAGATACATTTGCTGCATCCTGTTTATTTCCTTCAGTTTGTGTGCCTTCTCCTCACTGGAAGCTTCAGCTCTGTAACTTCCCAATCCTTCGATTCCTTTAATTTCTGTTGCTCCATTTGATTTGCGATCCTTCTCATCACAGCCATTCTCTCCCCCTTCATGTGTTTTCTCTCCTGAATGTAAACCGACCCTTTCTCTCGTTTCCAAAATTCCTACGTGTAACACCCTCCCCTTCTCTTGGCACTTTCCCTCATTATTCCTATTTGTTTTGGTGTTCTTATTTAATTCCCATTTGTTTTGTGTAACCAGAACTTTATTATCTGTGCTTGCCTTACACCCTTCTAATTCTTCCCCACTAGCTTCCTTTGGAGTTTCCCCTTTCTCTGGCTCATACTGGGCTCTGACGCCTGCCTTTCGCCTCCTGTCTACCTTTGGACTCGCCTGGGTATTACTGCCGAAGGTAATGCGGCCATTTCTCACATCTATCTTGGCTCTTAACTTCCTTAGGAGGTCCGTGCCTAGTATTGCGTCGTGTCGACGACTGTTTATTCTGTTTGCCACAAAATATGAATGGGCCACCAAGTTTTCACACCCCTGTATTCTTACCTTGTCTCTGACAATATAATCGGTGTGAATTCCTTCAGCACCTACCCCCTCCACAAGAAAATCGCGGCAACATCTTATATCTCCCTTACTCGGCCTTTTGCAGTATTTAATGAGGTAGTCCCACATTAAAATAGACCTCGAGGCTCCTGTGTCCACCAGAAACTTACCTGGTACCCCTCCTAAGCTGCCTCTCACATATAACAGGTCGTTTCTACTGCCCTTAGCACTTACCGCACCTAAAGATATGGCCTTTCCTTTGGCGGTGTTTAAGTGTAATGATGGCCTCCCGCAGCGGGCATGTCTAAAAGATCCATGTCTCTTGACTACGGCATTGTTAATGCGCTCTCGTTCATTCCGATACCCCCCTTGTTTTGCGCAATGCCTTTCCTCCCTGTGCTTGTCCATGTTTCTGGGTTTTTTTACGTGTGGGTACCTGTCTCGTTCCCAATACTCTTCCCTTTCCCAGCTTTCTTTAGCACCCTGTTTCACTTTGCAGTAGCGGGTCCAATGGTCTGAGTTCTGGCACTTATAACACCATTTACGACCGCCGTCCTTGTCTCCCCCCTCGTTTGTTCGTGAAACTATACCCAATCTTTGTTTCACTTCCGTTTGTTGCTGAATTTCTCTAGCATCATTGCTTAAGGAGAGCCTTTCCATCATCCACTCCATCTTTCTTTCGATGCTATTTAAATGTTTAGCTAACCCTTCGATTTCGCTTCCCCACTCCCTCGATTCCTTTTCTGTTTCAGGCTGCTTTCTGTCGGTTATCGCGTTTATCTCCTTTGCCCCCGTATTTTTGCTAAAGTTCTCAAGCCTTTCTTCCTCTAATGAGTGGGTGTACGCGTCTGTTAATGTTTCTGGATTTTTTCTTAGTACTTCTTTTTTAAAATTGTGCCTGAGCCCTGTGATGAACTGCCCAGTTAGTATTTTTTCGAATGCCTGTTTCTCCGATTCCGATGTTTCTGTGTTTAGTTTTAAATTTAGGAGGCGCTGGTGGAATTCGCTTACTGTTTCGCGAGTGGTTTGCGTGTATCCTCCCAACTTTCCTACGCTTGTTAACAAGTCATTCTTTTTCCCAAATATTTTTCTTAATGTCTCAGTGAATCTGTGGAGCGTTACTATTTCTTCTGCCACTGTAGCCTGCCTGTATTTTTCTAATGCCTGTCCTTCTAGTTTAAATTCCCCTATAGTTATGACATCCATATCGCTTAACTCTTCCTTATCCTTAATTAGTTTTAATTTATTAATAAATTTTTCCACTCTTTCACTTGATTCCCCCTTAAATGGTTTCAAATACTTGCTGTATTTGATTTGTCCTGACCCCTTTGCTACCCCGCTTACCATTCTCACCTCCGGTTTTTCTTGGCCTTCATGTTCGTCACTGTGGCCCCAAAAATTTTCGCAGTCCTCGCCGCGTTTCCTACCCTTTCTTGGCATTTTTATTTTATATCTATTAATCTCTAGCTATCAACCTTAACTAATTAATATGTCTGCCGATTAATCTTTCTAGAATTCTTTAACTATATTAGATAATCTAATTCAATTTACCATTAACATTTACCTGCTTGATCAATAATCAATTAGTAAAATTTCAACACCCAATAATTATAAAACTTATTAATTTTTACCTATCTATCCTTGAGGTTTCCCTGTCCGGTCTCACTAATTAATTCAATTGTACATAAATAATAATTTCCAGTTCAACGCTAAATCAATACTTGTCTCTAAAATCCACCGTTATTTACCTGTTCCATCTAAAATTCATTCAACAATAATCAACTCAGTAATACATATATAATTCTAACTTACGCTTTCTGGCTCGCCAGCTGAATTTTTTTCTATCAGTTTCAGCAACTGGATTGCATGTATATATACATGTATATATATTTTCCTGTCGTTCTGAACTCAGCCTTCCGTTGTGCAGAATTATCCTGGCTGGCTCGCCAATTGTGGGGGGTGGGTAAAAAGCTATTTTTATTACTTCTGAAAATTCTATTGCTCAAGGGAGGCCTACAATTATATTATATTATGTTATATTTTTTTATATCCCCCTTATTTTAACCCCTCCCACTTTTACACCTGACTTGATTGATTTCAGAAAATTCCCAGACTCACGGGGACCCCAACTATAATAAGGTATTCTTCCACTGGACTGGCTGAGTTTCGGAATGACAGACTCCAACACATGAATGTAAAATAAAACAATGTTTATTAACATATCATACAGAAACTAATAATAGTGACTTGTTATTTCATTAACCTTTATATGTGTAAATATCTTGTTCAAACTCCAATGTTTTATCATCAGATATCCTATTCTAATACACATTATTATTCATTATGCAATGGTGTCTCTTCGTGTTCTTTACAGGGACTTGGATAGGTCGTGGTATTCACTTCACATAGATTCTTCCAACTCTTCTTCTGAACAGTCTATATAATACACCAACAACTACCAGCCAATGAACTGGCTCACATAAACCTTCAGAGTTCGTGTCTCAATTTGTAAGAAAATTTCATTTATTCAATTAGACACCTTTACTGCAATCAGGTTAACAGGAAATATTAATCAATTCAATTTAACATTACCCTTCAGGACCGTTAATCCCCTATACCTTTATATATATCACTTTTAATTAGCCCCTACTCAAATCAGAAATACTCTCCACAAATCAACTCATTATAAATCAAAATTCCAACCTTTAACTTCATATATAATATAAAAACCTTTCCCAACTTTAAACAATTCTCAGTTATCTATTAAACCCTCTCCTTCCATCAAGCATTATTATGAGGAGCTTCACTTCAAATTATAGGCTACGTCCGTCTTAAATACATTACACTTTTATACATATATTCATTGCTTAAATCTCCCTCCTTAACTATATATACTTATTTCTCCTAAAGTCCTCTCCTTAATAAATTAGGTACACCTATTTCGGTAAACTCTATAGCACTTACATGTTTGGCCTGGAACTTTCCTCTCTGCTCGGCTTCCTTTCATATCGGTCATTCAGGTACTGGAATGCGGGGGCGCTCATTTGGGGATCTCGGTGATTTATGGTGTCTCCCTAACGGATACTGCGTGGCTGGAATCAATCAGGGTCGTATACTCTTTACCGGTCAGCATTTCTTCTTCCGTGGATAGAGGAGTTGTCTAGTAGGTCAATGGTTCGACCACTCATTCGACTGGCTTTGCCTACATAATTTTCAGGATGTGATTCTTCCTTGCTACGGCTTCCATGCTTACAGGTGAACATTCCTACGGGCTGTCGGGATACGCAGAATTTCTATCATTGCTTCCATCTACCTCAGGGCTGCAGCTATCACCCAAATTAGACTACTGCTCTGCTTTGTATCGTTCTCCAACTCATTCAAATCATTCTCCAGACCGCTTCGAGAACTTCTTCCGACTCCTCCGAAAACTTCTTCCGAATGCCCCGAAAACTTCTCCCTGAATGCCACGAAAACTTCTTCCTAATCTCCCTCTCAAAATTCCCTCCACTTTCTTCCTGGCCAATAGGAGATCTGCGCATCCCTTTACCTGTGCTCTCATTTGTCTCCTCTCATCTTCCGTGGGCGGGTCTTCTTCCCAACTTCCGTGGCCTAGAATATACGAGAACCATCTAGAACGAGAGGCGGAAGTTCAGGTTAACTGAGAAACGTCACAGCTCTTCCCGTGACCTCACGCGCGCACACCTGGTGACGTCGCCCACCTCTACTAGCGTTCCACCGTGAAATTTCTAAGAGAGCCAACTTAAGTGCTCTTGGCCCTTACTATGGTGCATCTGCCTCTGTCTTAATGGGGATTTGTCACGGTTATTTACTTTTACTGACTCGTCAAAGAATTTCCATACAAACAAACTACAACTAAACAGGGAGTGACTGGAAGGTATTTTTGAATTCCAGAGCTTCTTAACCCATGTTGTTTTTATCAGAAAACCACTATTCGTATTACAGTTAAATTCTCATAATATTTAACAATTTTTATTAATTAATGTAAGGACGGGTCCTTACAGAGCCCTCCCTCATCGGCATCGGGGCGAGCGGGCAGGTTGTATTTCGCCATTAGGTTAGAATATTTTCGTTTCTGAAGGATAACGGGACACCCTAGGGTACTTTTGGACTCGAAGAGTTGTTTGGAATCAGTTCCAAGTTTCGAAAGCCAGGCAAACGTAGGAAAAGCCTTAGAAGGCGATGGAAGCTTCAAGATTTTTCTCCAGGTTTCTTAATAGTTCGCCGATCCTTTAAAAGGTGGCACGATCAGCCGGCCAGTTAGTTCTGTGCGGGCTTTCGTGATGTTGGGTGTGTCTCCGTGTACGGTAGTGTACTTTAATTGTGTGTGAAGTGACTATAATCACGACAATAAATTGTAATCATTGTGGGTGACTGAAATAAAATAAAGAACAGTGTTAATTGTATACCAGTTTTGGCCCGCTGTGCTGATGGCACAAAACTACCACCATTTTTAATATTTAAAAGAAAAACGCCACCTAAGGAAAAAATTCCAGAAGTTGTATTTGTTCATGTTCATCCAAAAGGTTGGATGGATGAACCTGGAATGAATTTATTGCTCCAAAAATTATGGGCAAGGCGTGCTGGCGGTCTCTTAAGGAAACCATCTCTTCTCATTTGGGACCAGTTCAGAGCCCATAGAACTTAAGTCATTAAAAACAGGGTGAGGGAATTGAACACAAAGGTAGTTGTCATTCCTGGTGGACTAACAAGCCAATTGCAGCCTTTGGATGTGTCCATAAACAAGCCATTTAAGCAAAATATGAGAGAACAGTGGAACAAATGGATGGGAGAACCCGATCATGACCTCACGGCCACAAGATGAATGAAGAGGCCCACCATTGCACAGGTGTGTGAATGGGTTAAGGAATCTTGGAGAAATATAAGTGGTAAAATAATTATAAAGTCTTTCAAGAAGACTGGAATTAGTAATGCCCTTCAATGCCCTTGGTGGCACTGAAGACACTGCGTTATTTGAAGACAGCGATAACAACATTAGCGAGGAAGAGCTTTTGGGATTTGAAGGCAATGATTTTTTTGGTTTTCAAATGACTGAAATTGCCCTTTGCAGAACACTAATGTTTTTCTACCATTCCCTCACTTTCTCTTTTTGTTCATTTTCAATTCTAGTGGTAGTTTGCTTCATATAAAATGTTTTCTAATGCAGCTAAAGTTCTTTTATTTCTATATTGGTAAATTAATAATAATAATTAAATAATGTATTATTATACAGTATTAGTATTTTTCTTTCTGTTCTGATCACATGTTTAGGATGAGCTTTTACCATTAGAATAAATATTAAATGCCTAAATACACTAAAACGTTTTTTCCTTAATTTTACTTTCTAAAATGGGCGTGAGTCCTATATGCCCATGCGTCTTATATGAAATTAAATACGGTATTTAAAATTGGCAATGATCTACGAAGTGCAATAATTTCCACAAAAAGAGAAAAGGAGGGTTCGCATAAAAACAGAAAAATTACACTATTTCTTTCACCGAGGTATACTTCAGTTATAAACCTCTAAAACATTGCATCTCGAGAATACATTTCAGACTTACACAAACTTGATATCTTTTTTACATTCATGCCACATGTACGGTATAAATACTCACATTCTTGTGAGTGTAACTTTTCATCAGGTACAAAACGATTAAGTAGCTAAACCTAAAGAATAATACTAAATCAATATGGAGTATGTTTAAAGATTCATGTTACTTTGTTTTCCTTTGTATTTTGTATGAATTCTGAATGAAATTCGGACAAAAAATAGGACAAGAGGAGTTAAAATTCAATAAAAATTGCGGGCCTTATATGGAGAAGCCTTATTGCTGTGGAAAAAAAAAAAAAAAAAAAATCATGTCGGATTTTATTAAGCTGTGGGTGGCGCATTACAACTTTACCTGCTGTTTTCAAAACTAGAAACATTTTTTTTTAAACCATTTATTGTTATTATTTTTATTTTATTATTACCAGCGCTTTTAAAGAGTTATTTAGTCTGCATAAAGTGTTAAATGTTTTGTCATAACGACATTTCGGAATTACAGTGGAGAAGAAATGAAAAGTGCCACGCGTTTTCTGGAAGCATGTATAATGGACAATATCCGGTATAATTATGCGTACTTAAAGCCAGCAATAATTTAGGCATGCAAAAAGAAAGGGGAGGAGGGAGATGGGAAAGCTCTCTTGAGATTCTAGAAAAAATAAAAAGCAAACGAATTGAATGGGATGAAGTTCAACAAACGTGTTTATAATGATAAGTGCTGATGCATCGTTGCTTTAGACAGCGCAAAGGTTTTTTTTCCCTCGCCTTGGCACAGCTTAAACTTCCTTTCTTTTATGCCCAAAAGATTATTTCATAGAACGCGCTTACGTTAAGCTTTTATGTAAAATCTCAAACACGTGAGCACATTATAAGAAATATTAAAACTAACAGTAAATTGTGTCATTTAATATTCTCTCTCTCTGCTTTTAAGTTTTACTTCTAAAATTTCAATAACTCAATAAAATTCAATAAACATTCCACAATATGAGTTGTAAATAAAACGATGCCTCGTAATTTACTTCGATTTATTTACTATTGTATAGACTTGATCCAATGCACTAGCTTGTATGTCTTCTAAAATTTCATATTGTCAATAGTCTGCAATTGGAAATCAGTTGTTTTTTAAATTTAACGTGAGCTAATTATTTCATGATAATTACTTCTTGGTATTCTTAATATAGTTATGATTACCTTGTACAGTATTATGAACACTAAGAAACATCATGTATTTGTACATACCAGCGCAATCAGTCAGAGCTGAACTCAAGACCTAGAAAAAATAATATAAAAAACAAGTTTTTCAAAAATATACCTTATTCTTTTCGTACACGGTATTGGGTGGAAATATTAAATGATAGACAATTAGTAAATATATTCCGATAAAATATAAGGTGTGGCCTTTACCCCTGCAACATAAAATGCCTCATTTTAAAAAACGGTAAAGGAAAAGCTTGTTTTTTATAGTAAACCTAAATAGGATATGTTTGAACGGATAAGGTAGACAGATAAGAAGTGGGGAAAAGGTCCGAAATCCGAGTCAGGTATAAATCCAGGTAGCCGATATATAGCAAACAATGTGCACCGCTTGATAGATTTTGCTCAAATTTTGATAGAATGCATTATCATGCGAATTAGGAATATGTACAAGTTTCAGCCTTCTTTCTCCATTAGAAGCGGAGATAGCTCGCAACAATTGTAGAGCAATTATTAATCAGTCCAAACTAGAATTTAAACAGGCTAAGAGTAGAAAACTTGCTTCTTGCCCTAATGGTAGCCGAGCATTCTGGTCTCTTGCCAAAGCTATTGGCCGCAACTTTTGCCCATCTCTGCTCCCACCTCTGTCCAAACCAGATGGTTCTGTTGTCACTTCAGCCAAGGATGAAGCTGACCTGCTAGCATCCCATTTTTCTTCCAGCTCATGTATTAATGATCTTGGTAAAACACCATTCCCAACAAGCTCCATTCAATGCCTCCTGTGGTCTTCCGTTAAAAGGATATCAGAAGGATTTTGATGAATCTTGATGCTAAGAAAGCTCCAGGTCCTGATGGTATTTCTCCACTTGTTCTCAAAACCTGTGCTCCTGAACTTACTCCTATTCTTTGCCGCCTTTTTTCACTTTCTTATTCCAAAGGTGTTTTTCCTTCTGCTTGGAAATTTGCTCACATCCAGCCAGTTCCTAAAAAGGGTGACAAATCCCTCCCATCCAATTATCGTCCCATTGCAATTACCTCTACTCTTTCTAAAGTAATGGAGAAATCAATTAACCGCCAACTCTTAAACTACCTAGAAACCTTCCGTCTGATCAACAATCGCCAGTATGGATTCCGTCAGTGTCGATCCACTGGTGATATTCTGGCTTATGTTACCCATTTATGGACTAATTCAATGGAAAGGTTCGGTGAAACAGAAGTAGTTGCTCTTGACATCTCAAAGGCTTTGGATCGTGTTTGGCATAAAGGTCTTCTAAACAAGCTTCCATCTTATGGTTTGCCAACTGTTTTTAGTAATTGGTTATCCAGTTTTCTCTCTGATCGCTCACTAAGGGTGATGGTAGATGGCTCTCTGTCTTCTAACTTCTCCACTAATGCCGGTGTCCCCCAAGGTTCAGTTCTTTCCCCCACTCTTTTCCTCTTGTATATTAATGACCTTCTTCCATTGACTGGAAATCCTATCCATAGTTTTGCCGATGATAACACATTGCATCCCACTTTCCATTTTGAGAAACCTTGTCCTGCTCAATCAGCTTCAACTTCTCGAAAATCTGCTACCAATTCCTTAAATGCCGATCTTCAGGTAATTCTCCAGTGGGGCAAAGACAACTTGGTTGATTTCAACCTTTCTAAAACTCAGTCTTGTCTTATATCTCGCAAAAAGGATTCTTCTGCTCCTATGCTTATCTTTAGTGACACTCCGATTTCTAGGCAAAATGATATCTCTTTTGGGGATCACCCTGACTTCTAATCTCTCTTGGCACAAGCACATTACAAATATTGCTTCCTCTGCATCTAAAAAACTTGATTTTCTCTTTCGCTCTCGGCGTTACTTTTCTTCCAAACAGCTGCTCACTCTGTATAAATCGCAATCCGCCCTGCCATGGAATATTGTTCCCACATCTGGGGTGGTGCCCCCAAAACCTCTCTCAGGCTTCTTGATTCCATTCAGAAGAGGGAAGTTGGGTTAATTAATGATTCATCTCTAACAGAGTCTCTCCACTCGCTTTCTCATAGACGTACTGTTTCTGCTGCATGCCTCTTCTACAGATACTTCCATGGGCACTGTTCTTCTGAATTGGCTTCTATCATTCCCGCTCTCTCTTTCAAAACAGTCCGAACACGTGCCGCCACCAGCCAACATCTATTTACTGTCCAACGTCAAATCCACAGAACCAACTTTTCAACTTCCTCATTTATTCATTCAACTGCCGTTTTCTGGAACAACCTTCCTTCATACGTATTTTCTGAAAATTACAATCTATAGAAGTTCAAGTCCAATGTAAACAAATATCTTCTTTCGTCTTCTCAACCTCCAACCCAAGCACGGTACTAAGTACTATAGGTTCTAATACCTCTCGTGTTTGGTGGTTCACATAAAAAAAAAAAAAAAAAGTGACTGAAAAAGCGATCGGCAGATTTGATGACAGAGGCAGTGACTTAATATAAGGTATATAATGAATAAGACAGTTTTTGAGGACCAGTAATTCGGCAGTATCCGCAATTTGAGAACACCAGATGCAACTTCTGTTTAGATTATCGTTTAGAATTAGGCACCGTGTGATCGGTGGTCAGCAGTTTTCACCGGTGGATCGAGAATCAGCTGGTCGAGTCGAGAATATCCTTCGGAATTGCCAAGAACCATAACACAATGAAATCAAAAACAAATTAAAACTTCAACGTAATGCATTTGCATTACAAAGAATCAAGCTTGCTTTGACTAGTAATGGGACAGCGGAACAGTCGTCGATTTTGGTCTTCCTCGCTGTTTTAGATTCAGAGGCATAACTACAAATTTTGAGTCCTTCTCCTCCCTTCAGATGATGAGACAAGCTCTCCTGCTCTTTAAAAGCTGTATTACAGCTTTTAAAGCATCCGATCTCAATGTGCTGCTATTTCGACAGTCTAATTTGAAAATAACAGCACCTTCGGGGATTCAATGTGCCGTTATTTCGATTTTTCTATTATCTAGAAAGTTTTAATTGTAATGTATTTAATGCAGAAATGAGGTCAAATAAGAAATAGAGAGATTAAGAATGCAATTTTATCAACTGCACATAAAAAAACAAACATGTTGACGATCCAATGTTATATTTTGTCCTCCCCACACCGGTGAATCCCGTCGATGGCGCGAGGCACTTTTATGGGTCTTTTTCACTCGTGGCTGAGTTAGATGGTCTCCGACGTAGACAGCAAGGTTTCCCCCCAGAAACTGGGGTTTTTCGTCCAGTAAACTGGCAAATCGAGCAGAGAACATGCATAAAATTTACGGGCACAATACACATGGGTATTAGGAATTAACTTTCCGGATGACCCTAATGTAATAGTTTGGATTATATCAAGTTTGTCACTGAGCTTTAATGTTGTTCTTCTTTTCTTCTCTGTATGAGGTTTATTAACTTTAGGAGCCATAGTGTGAGGTTTTTAATTTAAAATAAATGTAAAACAGCGGTATAATCCGTGATATCAGTACAGAATTCACTTTGAAAATGGCGAACGTAAACAAATACAATAATCACGTGACTTGCCGTTTTGTTTTTTCGGCACTGCTAGACATCTGCACTTTATGTATACATCCGATCTCAATGTGCTGCAATTTCGACAGTCTACTGTATATCTAATCCGAGGCTGCCGTAGCCTAGTGGTCAGGCGCGTGGCTGCATAAGTACACGTGCCTTGAGTGACCGGAGTTCAAGCCCGTGACTGCTGAATACGGTGCTGTTTCTTGTATTCTGTCCATCTTGTGAACTCCTCTGACCGTTTGGTCGTCCCGGAGTATAAACAGAAAATTTATTATTTATTTAATCGTTACGCCCACCTGACTCTTCGTTCCCCCCCCCCCGCCGTGTTTCCCGCCTTGTTGTATGGTAGTTTTGCCATTGTTCAGACCACAGCATACGCAAAGTGATGTATAGCGAAGCCGCCTGAAATATTTGTAATATGTAGTTATATTGCAGTCTGAAATATTCGAAACAACCAGCATCGAGCATTTATTTAAAAATAGCGGAATCAGCTTTATACAGAATTGCGAAAGTGAAATAAATTATTCATATTTGACATCGATTTTGTTTCCAAGTGTAATGCAATTTATATTTATAAACAGTGTAATGAGGAATTGATTCACGCTTTTGAATATTCAGCCCTAGGTAAACTGCTAGGACAATATTCTATTATAAAGGAAAGATATGACGTAAACTTCAGACAGTTACGATTTCCAAGTTCTGCACATTATTAAAGCGAAAATCCTGTCAAAACTAGGTCAGTATATATAATTGTATCCTGTCAGTTACTTAATTATGAAGTAGATTTCCTGTTATCTTCTTTTCAAGAAAATGTCTTGCCAGATAGTGTACATCTACCCTGTACCGTGGGAGTCCATCGTGTGAATATTCGGTGTGACCTAGAAAACATTTAAATACTTTAAAGGGAATTAGACAATACATAACAGTAAGGACAGAGTACTCCTTTTGTCTGTTTGTTTTTATGCCAAAGCAAGTAAGACTATATGAGTCATTAGTGTATTCTGTAGACCGTTCGTCTGATATGCCGGATGAAAATCCGCGTTCCGGTTCATATATATACTTTAATTTCTTGTTGTTGTTGGTTTTTTTTTTTTTGGTTTTTAGGAGCATTAGCAACTAAGGCCATATTGCTCCGGGATATGCGGTGGTCATTCCCTGACCTTTCCGCATCTTCCGTATTTGGTTGTGACGGGCTCGAACCCCGGTCTAATCAAGAAGCATGTGATACGCACTACTGCTCCTTCCCACCTGACTACGGAGGCGCCCTTAATTTCTTGTGTGAAGATGATCCCGATACAGACTATGGCAATCCCACCATGTGTATGTGAAGGTACTGTAGCCAGCAAAGCTGATCAGTGACGGGGTAAAGGTGTCTACGTAGTGTGCTATTGGGTTATGTTGTTTGTGTGAATATACAAAAACACCCCTCCCCACTGGTTTTTGATTCTGACCTGTGGAAGCAGAGCATTTACTATTATCATTCTAAGCATTTTAGTACTGATAGAAGAATCCTGCCCCGTCTCCCACGGCGACAGGGTCAGAAAAAAAAAAAAAAAAAAAGCTAGTTCCATGATACAGTCCATAGTTAGGATTTTGAGTCAAATCAGTCCGCAATATAGTCCAGGATTCAGACTGAGTCAAATCCACCGTATTACGAGGTTAGGAACCTAACCTCAGCACAAGGAACTACGCGGATGTTGAAGTCGTACTAGAGAAACCCTCTATCTTTGAATTAAAATACCCAACTATCAGTGTAGCATAATGAGCTGCACCAACCTAATGAGGCAAGTCGAAGATGTCAGCATTCAATAAGCATAAGTAGCACTTGACGGTGATAGCACATGACGTGGAACAACGAGCCATTCAGCACTATACATCGGGCTGCAAGATGACTATGCAGCAACACATTGAGAACAGCAGTCGATGTTGCACAAGGATCTGATCAGTTCGGCACAATGAACCGTAATCAACTCTCAAAGAAGATGAGGAGACAGTAAGATGGCATAACGTACCACTATTACAGCAGAAGGAATTATGAAAGTAGCTCATTAGGAAGATTAAAATACAAGGAATCATGCTGGCCAATGCAGCACAATGAACCACACCAGTCACCAAACAATTGAAAGTGTCACTGTTAAGAGTTCAAAATTTATTACTACAGTGCAAGGAGCTGAGCATTTCCGTACATGGTGAAATCTCTATTCCATATAAAGCTGAGAGGTTAATGTCACCTAAACAAGTAAAGCCAAATTATTCCATCCAGATTACTACTTGTGGCATCACAACACGACTTGTCGCAGTGTCCTACCACGCTAATGGAAACTTCAATATTTCCACTCGTCCGTATCAGCCTCATTATATCAAAACACAGCAAGCATCCACCTGTTTTCAGAACCTAGTATAACCCAAAACAACAATGCCTGTTCAATTTAGATGTTAATAATATAATAATTTTGAGAATTAATACACAGTTTCACGTACGAAATCGCTCCTCAGGCCACATCAGCAGACCAATATTAGTGCCCACTGCCTCGATTTGTAACAATACACGCCTTCGCCGGAAGATCGAGTTTGCAAATACCTAAGAAGCACTAAAATCCTCACGAGATTGTTTTTACAATGGTTCTCCACTCTCCTCAAGATGGTCTTCTCTTGGAGCACTGTTTACAACTTTAGCACATAGATCATCACATTCACAACACTTACAAAATGTGGTCCCACATTTCCCTCGCTCCACATAGGCAGTTCGTCTGGTCTGTTATGTTACGTATATTCATGCAACTTTGCAAAAAATGGCATGTTTGCTGTTAATAAGAACATAAACATACTCTGTAGACTCGTATCAAATCATAGAACTCTATTGTAGGAACACCATATACAACTGGAAGAAATTTGTAAGTGATTCATCCCTTCAAAGACGTTGTCCACTGCTCTTGCTCTTTTCTCATCAAAATATCCCAAAGAGACATTTTCTCTTGCTTCATATCGTTCGTTACATCAACGAAATTCCAGCGATCTCACAAGCGGCGCACGGCGGAGACGATTTCAAAAACCACAAGACCACGTGGAGAGCTAGCAGTCCCTTAGTTGACACAGTGTGATAGGTTTTCGCCGTTTTCAAGAACATCATTCTCTGAACTGAATTTATAACTTTATGCTTATATGTTGCACTCCTTATCCACGTGGAAGCCTCACATGTAGCAACGGGCAAGAAGATGCAGTCGTATAGCAAGTCAAGTGTCTTACCTTTTATGCCCCATTCAGTAACTCTCGATATCATGTTGAACGAAATTTTTGACCTTTTCTGTGATATAATTAATGTGATCCAAAGTTCAATGTAATCCAGTTGAACCCCCAAATATTCCTAAGTGCTTCTAACACCAAGCTCGTCTTCGTCTTCAAGATCAGCTTAGAATTTCTCTGAATCAAAAGCAATAAATTACACTAACCAACAAAAAAATATTTTGTCATACCTCCGTAATGAAAATGTGATTATGGAGGAAATAAACGCACTGATTCCGAAAATCGCCATAAAAAGTCGCTATCACGTCTACATTAAAAGGTGTACTAAAGTTTAATGTTAAAATAAAGGTATATATATATATATATATATACACACACACACACACACACACACACACTGGTGTGCAAAATTTAAGGACTAGTCAGGTTTTCACCTGTAGCTTCTCATAGGAGTGGTCCTGATATGGGAAAAACCATACCAAAGGAACCTCGTGAGGTACAGAAATGAAGGAAACAAAACGGTACAGAGGGACTTTGTCCAAAAATGGCAACATAGCACTAGCTGCCATGATATAGATGCAGCACTGCTAAAGATGGAACAAAGGGAAGTGGTGGTCCTCCGCAGGAGATATGGCCACCTCTAATGTCGATGCAGGCCTTGCACCGCCTGTCCATACTTAGAACAATGTTGTTGATAAGTTCTTGCGTAACATCGTCCATTCCACTGCCATCTTCAGCTGGTGAACATTTTCTGGTGGGTGTGGACGTGCCGCTAGGCGTTTCCCCAAAGCGTCCCACATGTGTTCGATGGAATTTAGATCGATGGAACCGGCAGGCCAATCCATACGAACAATGTCCTCACTTTCCAAAAGCATATGAACAGCTGCAGTGCGATGGGGCGTGGTGTTATCATCCATAAACAGGAACTCGGGGCCAATGCCACCTCGGAGCGGACGCACATGGGCAAGGATTACCTCAGTACAGTAGCGTGCACCGGTTACAGTACCGCCTTCTAGTATCTGGAGTTGTGTACGTCCATCCAAGATAACGCCTCTCCAGACGAGAACACCTCGACCGCCATATCGATCCCTTTCAGTGATGTTTGCGGGGTGATACCGTATGCCAACCTCTCGCCAGATTAGCTGACGTCCAGAATCGCTGCTGAGACTGAATCTACTCTCATCAGTTAAGAATACCTTAAGTAAAGATTTTGTGGTTGTAACCTTCAGAAAGTGTTAGTCCTTAAGTTTTGCACACCAGTGTACTTATAATTCAAGTTTGAATTATACGCACCCTCCTACTCGCGAGGGGCTGTTTATGTTTGGAGGATAGATTTACAACCCTGAGAATATCACGATCAGCTAATACTTGAAAAACCTTAGCACAGCCGAAAAAAATCCTCACCAAAAACACTAAGTGTGCTCTCTTCAAATTGTAAATTGTTGGAATTTGAACCTAGAAGTCTGGTTGTGTTTATCACAAGAAAACAGAGGCCAGTATCGATTGCTAAAATTAAGAGAATTAGCTTATACCTGTTAAAATAAATCAGTGTGTCATACATTACTGGCTAGATTATGCAAAATTGGCATATTTTAGTAAAACGTTAACTCCCTCTATATTTAATAACTGTGACGTGAAGTGAAACTATCATCATGATTTTTGAAATCTACGCATAAAAATTACTTAAAAAAAGCATTTAAATTCTTAAGTAAAAACTGTGTTGGTAGTGTTATCAGCATAAGCCACCATTGCAACGTTCTCGAATTTACGAAGCCAGTCCTGAAGGAACAGATTCCACATAAGAGGCCCAATACTGACCCCACTGCGGGCAGCAATTAATCACTCTATGCATACCTTGATCTCACATTCACAGTTCTCTTCTTGAAGCATGACTTATCACAGAATAAATCTAAGATGAGCATTTTGCAAGCTTTCGCATCATTAGAACACTTCCCTACTAATCATATCAAATGTCCCAGAAAACCTCACAAAGATCCCCTAAACGTATTTTGATTGGCAACCTTTTATATAGCTCAAAAAATATCGAAGGCATCACCTGGTCCTCGCTCAGACATGAAACCGCAGTGCTTTTTTGAGAGAGAAAGGTTTTCTTCTGTGTATGATGTAACCTGCCTTGCAAACATTCGTTCATACCCTTTGCCAAATCCAGGTAGTAAGGCTACAAGGCGATAGGAAACCGAGTCATTTCGAAGGGTTTCGATGGTGACTTCAATATTATCTTCGACAATGTATCTTTCTACTGGGACGGAAGGACTCCATCACGAAGGCAATTATTCAACACTCTTAATAAGTGAGACGGAAGAATACTTAATTTTTTTTTTTGATCATTTCCCCTTCACTTACGTTCATACTTGGGAATTTGTTGTTCTTTCCACGCCCAACCGCATCTTCTAACTCCTCCAAAGTGAATATCGGTTCATCAATTCTGTTTCGTAATTTTAATTCAGAAATTTTGAATGGAACTGCTCATGACTGAAGTTACAAATGGCCTCAGAAAATGCAATCAGATTATCCAATATCTAATTCACGCTATTCTTCCAGTTTATACTCTCACTCGGGCCTTCCCCTACAGAATATATAACATCTCCAGTTGGTGAATTGAATCTTGCTGTGCAAAGCTCGTTAACAATTCTCCATGGATTTTTTTATTCCTAATTTTTACCAGTGTCTGCCACGACTCAAACTTGAGCTTTGCAATTTGGTGCACGTTAAATTTACGAATATCCTTGCTTCATTCGCATAGGCGCCTGCTGCTCTGGAAACGCTTTTAATTCGGACGACCATCACTTCACTGAAGTCGAAGAGACTGCTTAATAGGTGCCAATTCATCATACGGACACTTCTGCAGAGCCATTACTGCATCTTCACCCGATATCATTGATAGCTCTCATTAGACCTGATACTAAATTTTTTGGCCACTGAAGAGTTTTAGGCGCATCACTAACTTAGTTCATATTGCGCCGTATATAATGTCTGTAAATTGCGTGTGTTCTGCGGTCCATTTGCTGTTTGCTCAATGAAAAAACCAGAGTTTCCGGGGGGAACTATACTATCCTCACCTGAGACCGGCTAACTCATCCACGTTGTGAAAAAGGCTCATAAAAATTCCTCATGTCATTGAGGAATTTTTATGAGGTGCGAGGTGAACGGCGATTATACCAACTGTACTACCTACGGGGGTACCAAATCTCTCTTGGACAGCATTAGCAAAGCGCCCTAATCTGCATATTTTATTGCAAACTCCTCAACTGCATCGGCGGCTTCAGTTCATCCGGACAAAAATACTCAAACAGAAGAATATCGTCCCGTGGTCAGGTTTGATTGCCCAGTCACTCACCAGCCTTGCACAAGAGCAAGTTCGTGAATCACATCAATGTTAGATTCACAGTTCCTATTCAAAATATTGTATCAGAGCAAGGTAAATTATGTCTCAGATGTTTACAAGCAAATATGGGCTCTTCCTTGGCCATCAGTGACTTCATTAAACCGGGAAGGACTCTTTGCATTCGAGTCCATACAAAAAATAACCGACAGATTCTCATTCGGTTGAGTACAGCCTTTATATAATTCAAGTATGGATCCATTTCTGCCTTGCACTGACAGTAAATATAACTTAAACAAAATGATTCAAAATATATTTCATCAGTATCATATAGAGCATGTGGGATACATAGGGATTCAATGGCTGTCACAACTAGGTCTCCATTGAATACCAGCACTGCAGCTCTCCGATTCTAGACACTATGGCTGATAATTCTTGTAGACAGAGGATAGCTGACCAACGTTTCTCAGAAAAACGTATGGTTTTTGAATGAAAACTATTTTAGTTTCTTATCAAATGTAATCCTAATTTCGTCTCCTACTGCGCATGAACGTTGCGCGTTTACCTGACTGAACAATTCTTAAACAATTGCTACCATCCTCTCTCGACCTATTGGTTCATCACTACAACTAGAATATGCCGTTCTCTGCTTAGCGAGTATTAGCATTCTAAGGTACTCTGCACAGGATTTGTCCCTAACAGGGTGATTTTAAGCCCAATTTCTCGCCTTACAATCTGCACATGTTGTATTCTGGTGAGGGCACGTCCGATATGTGTGGCCGCACAATAGCTGCACGTCAGGTCTTCCTATATACACGTTTTGTCAGTATGCCCAAAGCATAGGCAATTGCAACGAGATGTCAATAATAAAAAATAAAAAAACCTATGAGACTTCATACGTATAGGTATTCCTTGTTAAAGTACTAAGAAAGGTAAGGTGATCTGACATTTTTCTAGTACCTAGGTTGGTTGGTTGTTTTAGGATTTTATGGCGTATTAGCGTCTAAGGCTATAATGCGCCAAGTCAATAGTAGAACCCAGATGATGCCAGTCCTATTTTTGTTGGACAAACTAACGGTAACCTTTACCTCATATCAAATCCACGCACACCAAATTCTTCTCATAAGTTATGCATCAGTTCATCCTAACCAACTTTTTTACCAACATCATACAGAATAATTTTCGGGCGGGGCCTCCTAGGTTTCATCCCCAGTCTTCTCATACGGCGATTGGATTTAATGTCATCCATTTCCTTTTTGGTTTTAGTTTTTATTATTATGTCTTTATCCACTATTTTGCTAAGCTTTTTACTGTAACATCCTTTACGTACCCATGCATTTTCCTCTTTACTGCCGCCTCAAGATACTCAATTGTTTTAAGTGGCGAACCCCGTAGATCAATAATGATGGCAGTCTTCCTTCTGCACTAAATCTTCATGCTTAAGTAATAGTAGTAGTGTTTTAGGAGCATCAGTGACCAGTGCAATTTTACTCCGTATATACTGTTTGTAAATTGTGTATGTTCTATTTTCTGTTTTTCTGGACGAAAAACGAGTTTCCGGGAGAAAAACCACGCTATCCTCGACTGAGAGATTAACTCAGCCACGTTGTGAAAAGTAGTCCATAAAAATTTCCTCACGTCATCGACGGAACTCGAACTCAGGTCTTTTCCAGCCGGTGTGGGGATGATGGCGATTATATAAAATGCTACTCACGTGAGCTCTTCATGCTTAACGATCGCGATAGTATGTGGAGCCCAAGAAGATCATTAGCAACTTTCCTTTCGTGGATGACCTCATTATAAAGCCACCTGGAACGATTTGAAGCTAACAGTTGTTTATAACTATCAATAATTTCTCACATGTATGATAAGTTTTCCCTTCAGTTTTTCATTACTGATTCCATTTACCACTTTCCAACACTCCCCATCACCAGAGTATCTCGCCGATTACCTTGCGACTAATGCCATTCGCTTTGGCACATGTAACTCCCTCGCTATTCCATCACTAATTTGCTGAACGAATATAAAATTTATCAGCCCTCGATCAGTTTCTCTGGGTTGTCCATCAGTCACCTTTCCTTGTTGATTTTATTTATTTATTTATTTATTTATTTTTCCAGTTGATTGTAAGATGCAATCGCCCCTTGTACGGCGTGCAAGCCAGAGGGGTATGTTTACAATGCAGAGGATAAATTTACAAAAATATTTACTGTTTATTAATATAAACATTTTTCTTCATTTCTGGATGTCTTCGTAGACGAGCATTCGCAACACCAAAATTTATTAACTTCGTACTCGAATGTCGTGATGACAGCATAACTCAGAGTACTAAAATACTGTGGGTTCCAGACAGTAGTGTGGCAACTTAGTTGTTTGTGAGACGTGTGCCATATTGTACACGCCTGCCTAAAAGTTTGGAATTACGTTTCATTTTGCTTAATTTTCAAAATTTTTATTAAAGTAGGTTTTCATTAGTCGTATGGTCGCGTAGCGTTCATGGTCGTGTAGCGGTTCAAAAACACTTATTAAAACCAGAAAATCGAAACAAAAGATTGGCTTGGATTAAGAGCCACCAAAGTTGGTCAGTTGAAGAGTGGAAAAACAGTACTGTGGACGGATGAATCCAAATTTGAAAATTTGGAATCCAAGCGTAGAGTTCATGTGAGACGATCAACTTGAATTAAAAAAATGATGCCACATGATGTAATTACAGTCAAGAACAGTGATGGTTCTATCATGATCTAGGGTTGCATCGTCAGAATTGAAGGAATTTTAAGAAAAGAAAGCTATAAAATATTCTTTAACATAATGCGATATTCGCTGAATTTCGACGTTGTGGAAGAAATGTTATATTACAAAAAAGACAATGACCGGAAGCACTGTTCTTAGCTGTGCAGGGACTTTCTAGCAGCTAAACAACAGGAGAAGGTGATATTGCAAATTATGGTGTAGCCACCCCTAACCGCCTGGTCTAAACCTACTAGAACTTTTATGGGATTATTTTATTCTAGACCGTAGATTCAGTGAAGTTTGCCTATCTTCACAAAATTTATAGGAATCCTTGCATATCGCTAGTAGTAATGTTAGTCAAGACACTTATAAAATTAATCGCCAGAATGCCACGTATGTGTAAGGCAGTGATGAAATCTCGTGGAGGATATTTTGATGAAAAACAGTATAGTTGTTAACATTAATTATTTTGCAATATTTTTTGCTGTAAATTTTTCGATGCTTAATAAAAAAAAATCTTAAAATATCTTAATCTTAATTTAAAAAAAAAAAAAAAAAAAATTAACGAAAACTGTTGTCATACGCTTTGATTCCAAACTTTTAGGTGGGAGTATATTTCACTGCAACAAATTTATAGTTAATTGCTACAATATTTCAATACACCAGATATAGTTAGAGCTACCATTGGTTAATCGTTGCTATTGGCTAAAAACATGGAATCACACACAAAAAAAAAAAAAAAAAACCTTTTAAAATTTCTGTACTTGATGTTACATACCCCAGCATTAAGATTTAGTTTTCCCCTGTTAGTCCTAAAGGAACCCTACACCCCGATCATTGTCTTCATACAAGGGCTACTTACATTTTTAAAAATACTGACGACTGAACTTGAAATTTAAACCTCTTTTCAATACAATTGCCTGCCACTAATGACAGTTACGGTTTAGAACTGCTCAACCGTCAGATTTATATTTTAGTCTTAACTGTACATAGTTACCAACTATATTCAGAAGATGTCCTCTCCTTGTGCACGCTACTTACGTTTAATCGATCATACTATTTAACCTTCATTTATCTACTTCGTTACCATTAAATTGCCACAAGTTTAACAGCCATATGAAACCATTAGCAACACTAATCAAAGCTAACATAGCGACTAAAAGTTCACCTCGTTTTGAAGGGATTCGAAGATATGCCGTTTCAACACAGTATAGAAGAAGAGTGATTGTAACCACTGCTAGCCGCGAAGGTTGGCTTCTCCTGACTTCATATAAAAGTGAATCATTAAATAATTTTATCTGATTTGTAAAGATGAAAATAGCTGTAAAGTGTTGGAATTTCAGTAAAATCCTTCTTACTGAGAATATCAGTAAGAAAGATTATATCGATGGAAATATTATTACCAATGGAAATAAAAACTTGATACACTATATGAAAACAACTGTAGAATAAAGGATATTTCAGATGAAGGGCCACAAAAAATTAGGCCCTTTCGAAAAACTTTCCAATGCCATTACACAGTTCTGGGAAGGGAGCAGAAATAATCGCAAAACCTTTCCAAGGAAAAACAGAAAATCCTTGAACATTTAGTGCTGATTTGACTTTTCTTGATCTAAGCTGCGTAGAATGACCTCCCGTGATAATGTTTATATTTAACTCCATCGAATTATTTAATAGGCTATCCATAGACTTTCAGAAGCTGTGCAAGGACAAAACCTACAGATCTTCCACTCTTGCAGATATGTATGCCATTGTCAAACTATAGGTGAGATTATTTCGGTGATGCTACATGTTCCTCGCATTGTTTTATTTATGTAGGTTATCAGTGGCTGTTTAAGGCCATGTACAGAGTACTCGAGTATTCTGTACATTGACTGTAAATAGTGTATTATTATTTATTCCATATTATTCTTGTAACCAGTGTCCTCGATCTGCATAGCTTTAAAGGCACATTTATTTTGAAATAAATTGATATTAATAATAATACTACTAATGCACAAATATCTGAAATATACTTCCACTTATGTATACATAACTCTAAATTTTATGAAAAAAAAAAAAAGCAGAATTTACAGTGGCTTGATTTTAATGAAATTTGGGACAGTTGGACAAATCTTTGTAAAAAGACTGCTATATACAATTACATAAAAATTAGCTGTTTGTTTGTTATTTAGTTTTTAGGAGCATTAGCAACTAAGGCTCTATTGCTCCGGGGATATGCGGTGGTCATTCCCTGACCTTTTCGCATCCTCCGTATTTGGTGGTCACTGGCTCGAACCCCGGTCTAATCAAGAAGCGTGTGCTACGCACTGCTGCTCCTGCCCACCTGGCTACGGAGGCACCCCATAAAAATTAGCCCACTGGGAGTAAAGTTGCTACATACAGACGGGCAGAGACACTGAAGACAATATGCACTTTAAGTATTTTCGAATGCATCTAAAAATGCGACATGGCAGATTTCTTATTTAAAATTCCAATCTCTCTCTCTCTAGTTTTAGAAATGAGCTCCTGTTCCCATGCAGTTTGTGGCTTTCCTTTGTTTCTGATAGGCATGCTTGTAGCAATCAGGGAAAAGCTTTAGTGATTGACGATGTTGTCATTTCAAGCTCATTCGTTTTATATTTCATAATGACACCACATACCTTTGATGAGCAGTCAAAGGCTTTCTCATAATTATGTAATTCCCGGTAATCAGGAATTCTAGTAGAGTTATTGCTTCTCAAAAAATTGTGCTTTTAATAATGATGATTTTAAATATAATTAATCAAGTTTCATAGTTTTCAGTGAATACTAGTATATTCTCGCAAGGATATATAAATAGTACAAATTAAAAGTAATATCCTTTCATTATCTATGGAAATTTGAAGTAGTTATTTAAAACAACATTAATTTTCCTCAGGTATCTCGGAATGGTTGCTGTGTCTGCTCCAGTTGATATATCAACAATAAATGTGGCAGACAAACGACTGTCTCTCTGCTCTACTGTACCCGGACTCGTAACTCGTCAAAGGAAAGTTTGCCAACTACACCCGACGCTAATATCAGCTGTTAGTTCAGGAGCTCGTAGAGGCATTATGGAATGCAAAAACCAATTCAAGAATGAGAGATGGAACTGTACTATTGACGTTGGAGAAAGGATATTTGATTACACGATACAAAGAGGTAACTGTACACTAATACCCTCTATGTAGTACTAATTCACTAATTTAAAATCGCATTGCGATTTTAAATTTGTACCAATTGATATTTTTTCTAGTCACTGGATAGCACTTGAATCAATACTTCAGGTGAAAAAAAAATAATAAATAAAATAACTTAGTTATAAACATGACTGAATATTTATAATAAACTAAAAAAGTCGCAAAATTAAAAAAAAATCGATTGATTAAAAAAAAAAAAAAAACTATTCCCAAAATAACAATCCCAAAAATTTCTGTTTATTGTCTATTAATTTGTGCATACTAATATGTGCAGCCACAAGGCTATCCCGTTGTAAAAACTGAAATAAAGTTTAAAAACACACTGATTGCTGGGCATTATTTACCGACTCTTGGAATACGTATCTAAATGTTTATAGCTGCTCTGATTTTTTTAAATAATTAAATATTCATAAAAGTTCCATAAATCATGCAGTTTATCCCATGATGCTTCTCTTTTGATATAAGGGAATTTATTATGACAGCACGTTATTTAGTTAAAAGATGATTGATTAAACTGCAAATCTATGAGTCAATTTTGTTTAACAATGGAATCACAGCTGTATAACAGCTGCAGAAGGGTATGAACATTCCACAGTTGAAAAAATGTACTGCTAATGGCAAACACAACCTTTATTTCATGTACTTTATATTTTTCTGAAAAGAATCTTGGGGGGGGGGAACTGTTTCTCCTGCTGGCAACCATTATCTGTTTGCAGTTTCTAGAGAATTCTAACGTTAGATATCTGTGAATTCTAGAAGCGTGACCAATCATCGTTCGACTGAAGTGAAAAACAGCCGTTTGCTTTGACGCGTGACAAATTGGTATTGCCTCCTCCAAGCGCCACATGTGTCAAAGTACCACACTGGTCCTCTCTCCGAAATTGCCCCTCTACGAGGAGTTAACAATTCTTCGTATTGTCATTTTCCTTATCAACTTTTTCCTCCATTCGACTGGATATTCCCTAAAACAACTTTTCATTTCAACATCCAACAGAATGGCAAAACAGATAATTCTAGTTTTGCCTCAATTGTTATGCTTCAATTAATAATCATTCTGCACTTCCAAATCGGTCTTCTAAATTTAATTTCTATTGTAAATGATATTATTTAAAATCAGAAACTAAAGGAACCTTTATAAAAAATATTCATACATCTAAATCCTTAGGAAGCAGAGAATATTAACAAAAAAAAATCATAATTACAGAAAAATGTTATTAAAGTTGCTGAAAATAATAAACCGGAATGTTTACTAGTAAAACAAATATATAATAACATTGCTCCCAACTTATACACTGAAAAATGTATACCGTACTTGTAATAGATCATTATTCGCCAACTGTTTGGGGCCAGTTAAAAGATGAAGGGCTATTTTTAACGGTAATTTTTATTCAGCGTTGTAAACACGCGTGCACTTTCTTCGTTTCTAGCAGTATCCCATGTTTTACTCTGCCCAACGTAGGGTACCCTAGCCCTTTGCTTTATTCCCAACTTACTCATAACTCCCATCCCCATTTTTCGCCTGGTGACTCTACCACCACAAATCTTTTACTTTTCTTGTCTATCCCCCCCCCCCCCCATGTGGATGATGTGCTTCTTCCACAGGGGTGCCCTCTATTCCTTTAACATCCTACTTCTTCTCGATGGACAGCCTTTCTATCATCCACTCTAATCTACTTGCTCTGTTCTCTCCCTCTTCCACTGTTACCCCTTTCATGTCTTCCCCTTCTAGAGTTTTTTTTTTTTTTAAACTGGGCCCTTCCTGGCAAGCTCAAGTGCAGTCCAGGATTCGACCCCCGCCAAAGTCTTTCTTCTATTGTGCCCGGCTGCCTCCCCGAGGTGGTGGACGGAAACGCGGGTTCCACTAGGGGCCCAGGCCACTAAATGCCGGAGGAACAACAGACCAACATAACACCACACTACACTACGCAAACTAAAACAAATACTTACATTATCTGTGGCATTTACATAGTTTTTTACTGAGTCACAAAACATATTTCGCGGTTTGTAGGGGAACCCCAGTACCGCTAGACAAGAAACGCTATATCCATGGTTTTACGTGATTTTCTTTTATCACCATAAGTTCTCTGCTATACGGCAGGTCCACGAATGACAGACAGCACCAAGCACATCTCCATCTCTCCCTGTTTCTGGCGCTTTCATTCAGCCAACAACCTTATCAAATCATCCGACTTTCCAATCATCCTTCCTCTCGGTCTCTTGCCATCACTTTCCCTTCAATTATATCTCTTAACAGGTTCTCCCTTCCTCGGTACATGTCCAAAGAAAAGGATTTTTCTTTATTTTTCTTATAGCCTTTATTATACCTCAATTTTCTGCTATCCGCCTCGGTACTTCCTTATTTCTAACCTTAATCTGTCCATTTCAACCTTTCAAATCTCCTCGACATCCATCTCAAACTGCAAATTTTCTGATATCCTTTATTGTCCATGTCTCAGCTCCACAAAGCATGCATTCCATACAAAAAATTAAGTGACATTTTCCTTAAGTTGATATCCATTCTTCCCTGTAAATAACTGCTTCCTCTTCTCAAATGCATTCTTATCCACCGCATTCCTAGTTCTAATTTCCTGATTATTTCTCCAACCACTTGTTACCAGACTGCCAAGGTGTCTGTAATTTATTCACTTGTACTATCCTCTTATCATTCACTTTAATCGTTATCTCTTCCTACAGTCATAGCCTCAATCTCACGAAAATATATTCATCAATATGTTGATAAATCCTCATCCAATATTCTTCCCAACTTTCCATAGATCTTTTTAACACAATCTGCAACACCCGGAGGATATACTAAACTACAAATTCGATCTCCTCGCGAGATTCCCGAACGGTCGCCGTTATCTTTAATAGCATATCATACCATATGAACTGTTCATCCCGTGATTTTTCGCTCACGCCCTACGCCGTGGTAGACCTGGTGGTATGGGCGCCTCCGTAGCCAGGTGGGCAGGAGCAGCAGTGTCGGTATGGCTGTTCCACCACCGGAACCACTCTCTGCATTAGATGAAAGCGCCATATCAAATCTCACTATCTGTACAAGTTTGATTCCATCTTTATACCCTCCTTTAGCCGTTTCTCCTTACGTTCCTATCAGCATCTCTTCCAATACCTGTACATATATATTGAACAATGAGAGAGAGAGAGAAAATCCTTGTTTCACCCCTCTACCTATTTCTGTCTTCTTATGAGAAAGATAGAAATAGGAAGGCGGTGAAACAAAGATAGGATACTCACTCTCTCTTTAACATTGTTCATTATATATACAGGCAATAGTAAGAGATGTTGATAGGAACGGAAGAAGAAGAAACGGCAAAAGGAGGGTATATTCCTCGTATTAACCACACCTTGTTCTCAATATAACCCTTCGACCCCAAGATTATTTATACCAACTCTGATTTGATATTGCAATAGCTGCACTTACATTATATTAATACAATGTAAGTGCTAATACAATGTAAGTGCAGCTAGTATACGCTGCTGCGTAATAATATTACGCAGCAGCATTGCAGTTTCAATACAATGTAAGTGCAATGCTGCTGCGTAATATTATTTTATATATACTCATCCGGAGTATATAGCTATTCCTCTTCCCCTTTTTTCCTATAAATTGTTATTCTTGATATGCGAAAAGGAAAAAATTAAGTATGGCAGTTAATTTACACAAGAAACATTTTAATAATGAAACAACAACGTTTTTGGAAAGAGACTTTTCATGAGGGTTTAATGATAACCTCAGTCTTCTTTACCTTTAGGCAAGATCGTAGTCGGGTGATCAGGGCTGGTCCTCAGGGAATGGGGAGAACGCAGCGGGTGCAATGCACAGAGGGGGTAGGATAAAAACTGAAAATGGAAGGGACTCAATCCAGGCAAGAATTATTCATTGTTGTCCTTTTCTACAACCTTAATTCTTGCACCTGGATCCCATGTACTCCAGGACCGACCCAAGGCGTGGTCAGTGCAAAAGTACAAAGCTGCGCACACCGTGTTTTCGAATCTAAGAATAATTTTTCTTAGATTCGAAAGAAATTTTCTTAGATTTTTTTCAGCTAAACTTTTTTCAGCTCTGCGCAAATTTTCAGCAAATTTAACAGTTTTGGAATAAACTATTAAAAAAAAAATAGTGCTGGGTAAAAATATTAGGCTCAGTTCAGAGAGCAATCATACGTATCGAAGAGCAACTTGGTTGTTAAGATCTAGCATTCAGATCCTTTAGATGAGTGTTAGTTTCAGGGCGTGTTGTGCCCAACAAAAACAAACTTTCAGAATACTCGTAGGTCAGAGTCGTTGTCGTTATGGGAGTTTCTGGCGCGAGGTGAGTTGCCTTTGCACTAATATAAACAACTTTTACATAATTTCAGAGCGATCGTTGAAGAAATTTCCTTTCTTAATAGGGGTGTAAGAGAAAGGCGAGTCAAGTAGAATCGTTCTGTAAAAAGAATGCTAGTTTTATAATTCATAACGAACTTCCTTCAGCCCACGAGATCCGCAGAATCTGATAGAAAACATGAGATAAAAAAGCATCAACCATTTCCATATTCCATGTATTTTGTAATTAAATGGAAGATACATTACACACTTTGCTATATACAGTAGACTCCCGATTATCTGTGATGACTGAAAGTTGTCCAGAAATGAAAGAAAAACTCGTAAATGTATGATAAAAATGTAAAAATTTATTTCTATATATATATATATATATATATATACTGTATTCATAAAATTATACTACAAAGTGGGATGATTCGACATGAAAATAAATATGTAGATATTTTTTGATAAAAGAAAACAAAATAAAGTTAGCTTTTCGCCTTGGTTTGCCTTCCTGCGAATAGTAAATTACTAAGTGAACTACCTCGATCTTTATTAAGCAAATTACGAAGCATCATCTTGTCAATGAGAGGTGGCTTGTTGTCCCATGTAGTCGATAGAGAATGAAAAAAAAGAGAAATTAAGCAGGGAAGAAGACACCTCTGTTAATCCGTCCCCAAATAATCTGGTGTCTACTGTATCTAACATACAATAAAAGCATTATTGTGGTCATGCAATCTATTACACTTGAAGAAATCTTCTATGCTTTATACTTGCATAACCTATGGATTAGGTAGGGAAGGTGTTCATTATACGCTTGAAATATCTATTTCGTTTCTGTCTGACTTAATACAGTGTTGATACTTTCAGGAAGTCGAGAAACTGCCTTCCTTTACGCCATTACGAGTGCAGGAGCAGTCCATGCTGTTACCGAGGCCTGCAGCGCAGGAAACCTTACCGATTGTTCCTGCGACGTAACTCGCCACTCGACGCTTGAAGAATGGAAATGGGGTGGCTGTTCTGATAATGTTCGCTATGGAATGATGTTTTCTCGTCATTTTGTGGATGCTTCCGAGCACAGTAAGAGGCGGAAAGATAATTCCGTTCGCATTATGATGAATCTTCACAACAACCAAGCAGGAAGGCTGGTAAGTGTTTCTCAGTGCTATGTGTTGGTGAATGCTCTGGTTACACCAAAATACGGTGATGTGCAACCAGGAGATCGCGGTGAGGAATTACATTAAATATAAAAATTCAATTATGAGAATTTCTGCTTTAAAGAAACTAAATATGTACGTCGATTTTCTTAATTGTCGTGTTTATTAATTTACGACAGCTGTGGAGCCCGCTTGCGTAACAAGAAAATCACCAACTGAAACAGTTGGATGAAAAGCCTATTAGAATTTGTTCATAAAGATAATCTTGAGAGCGAGAGTTAGCAATTTAGTCCGTGAAAATTGAGACCAGCCTGATTTATTTTATTTATACATTAAAGGCTGAATATAACAAACAATAAGAAATAATTAACAGTGACGTTATCAATCAAATCATTTTATATATAAAGTAACGACACATCAAAAATAGCAATCCCTTCTCGCCCACAGCTAAGAGTTAAGCAAGGATACACACCAAATAAAAAGAACTAACATGTACACTGGTGTTCAAAGAAAGTGCATCACCTAGAAATTTCATATTTCTAACATTTTTCGCGATGGGATGTTACATTAATGACTAGCATCACAAATAGAAATGTAAACAGAAGCTATTTATTAAAAGTTAAGGCAAAGCTAAGTAATATTTGACAGGTGCTCTCAAAATATTCCAAAATGAGCATTTGAAACCTTTATACAGTTTTGGTAAACACGACAATTATGACTGAAATGTTATCAGAAGCCCTCAATTTGCTTCAGTTTATAATTTTAATTGGAAAACAAAATGAAAAGTTCACCAGGTGCAAATTAATATTTAGTTGAACCGCCTCTGGCCCTGATGAAAGCACCACACCGTCGAGGCATTAACAAGATCAATTTCTGAAGATGATCAACTGATAGTTCGTGGTTCCAAACACGAAGTATGGCTTCCTGAAGTTCACGAAGGGTCTTTGGTTTCTTTATGGCAATTGCAGATTCCACACGATACCAACAGTTCTCTATAGGATTCAGGTCCGAGCTGTTTACTGGCCAGCTAACAGTTGTAATGAACCGTTCTTCCAACCATTTTTTGCACTTGTAACAAATGTAAACACATTACGGGCGAACCTCTAATGCAGAAATGGAGCTAAAGTAACAACAGAAGTGCCTACTTACACTTTTCGCCCAATGACAAGCAGAAGAGTCGTTCTGAAAGATGCAGTTACTTGGCAGGTTGAAATGGTCTCTAATAGTTGGCAGTAATTTGGCTTCCAATATAGCCAGGTATCCATTGGCATTTACGGAACCTTTTATAAACTGCAGGTGACCTACTCCGCGATACGAAATGCATCCCCACATAATTTGGCTGGTAGGGAATTTCACTGTAGACACTATACAGTTTGGATGGTATTCTTCACCACGTCTACGTCGAATCGTTTGTCTCCCATCAGAGCCATGCAGGTTGAATTTCTTCTCATCCGAGAAAATAACTGACTTCCACTGTTCGGGGGTCCACTTGACATGCTCCTTACACCAAATTAATCGGGCCTTTTTTCACATTTTTTTGTGTGAGGAGGGGCTTCTTAGGACGACGGGCTACAAGTCCATTTTTGAAGAAGCATCTTCTGACTGTTACTGCACTTGCTACCACTCCTGTATGTTCTTCCCATTCTCTTTTCAGCTCAGATGAAGAAGCTTTAGGGTTTTTAAGGCATAAGCGCTTCAAAAAGCGGTCCTGTTGTGGCGTAGATACTCGTTTGCATCCGGTTCCTTTTTTCCTATCAGCAGAACCAGTATGCTTGAGTTTGGAAAGAAATCTACTCACTGTCGACTGATTACAAGACACTCTATAAGCAATACGACGGGAAGAACAGCCTTCCTCACGTAAACCAACAATAGCACTCAACTGCACGTAACTCGCCATCCTGACACAAACAAGGAATGACTGCAACTCTTGCAGAGCGTGCTTATATAGCTGAAAGTAACAGCTGATGCAATATTACGTCATCACCTACGCGTGTCAATCTTATCTGACGAAATCTGTAAGAAATATTGCCATATACTTATGTTATTCGGACGAAAATTAAAATTTTATGGGGTGATACACTTTCTTTGAACACCAGTGTATATATCTTAGATCTTTACTAAAGTTAACAACGAAAAAATAATAAGAATAACATAAATGTAACATTTACAGACCAATTATGTTTACGCAACATACGGGATTATAGCAGAGACTGATTTCAAAATTAGTAGCGAGCACAGTGAAACTGAGAGGATTGGAAAAACTTTAAAAAAGGAGATTAAACACGGTATGGAGTAAAATAAGATAACACTTTGCATCGAGTTAACAAAGTGAAAGCCAACCTAATGAGAGGTGGCAAAATATTAGATAATTAAAGTTTGCATTAACTTGTTTGTGATAACCTTGTGTTTGACAGATACAGTTGTGCCCATTCTCAGCTGACTGATGACGGCAAAGAAGAGGTTGTTGGAAAATTGCTTTAAGATGTTTATATTTTTAAAATCCAGATAGAGTGGTTTTATTTTACGGCTGGCTTGAGTACGTTTCACCCAATAAACTGGATTATCCAATGTCGTGCACATAATTGATTATTAAAAATAAGATATTTTATCATCAATGAACGTCCTGTTTCGTAAAATTTTCGCATTTTGTGAAATACCCATTGAACATTAACCCATTTCCGAATTCGATACTCTACAGGAAATACAGCCTTGGGGGTAAAAGTCTGCTGTTTCAAACCACGCCACAGAGAAATATGTAATTAATGTATTTAATATGGAATGTTTGGTGCAAGTGTAAGTATAATTTACAACTAATTTTGGCTAACCGATGTGTTAATGGTTCCTGCTTAAAAAATCGAAAGGCTGTATGAAATTTCAGCAGCAGATATTCAATGTTGTAATACGAATTTTTATTTTTTTATCAGAGGTTATTCCCACATGTTTATGGGAGGTAACAAGTTGGATGGCTAATTAAAGCAGATGATGGTTTTGGATAGGTCGGCGGTTCCCAATCTTTTTTCACTTCGCACACCACTAACAATAAGAAATAATTTTAGCAGCAGCCCCTTTTAATAGTTAATGAATTTGTAATATAAAATTAACGCATTGAATACACTGAAAACAAAGGCTGGGTTACAAATAGTATAGTGGTAATAACGCCCCATCCCCCAAGAGTGCGCTCATAACAGTAAAGTGTATTAGGTCTGTAAAAGTGTGCGCTCATGACCCAATTTGCATGTTGTGCGGAAAAAAAAACTCGAATAACACTGAGGGAACCCTACACCTTTTGCATCAATCAGACTGGCTAACTACAGTCCCGACTGAAGAGGACTTTAGAAATTCCTCAGTCGCGACAGGAATAGAACCCAGATCTCTCCAAATGAGTGGGAGACAGCGATGTATCGTGTCTTCTAGGCTGCCACGGAGGGATGGTAACACATAGTAAGTAACATCTTAATACCTAAAAGACGTACTTGCACGTCCAATATATTGTTAGTTTCGCAATACAGCGTGGAATTTTAGTATATAACACTTGGTACGGGGGGGCTAGTAGGGCAGTGAATGTATACTGGTACCTGGAAGAGTATATACTGAATGGCCATTTCATTAGGTGCACCTACCCCTTTTCATGAAATGAAGCACACCTTCAGTAATCACGTGTTCCTATCATGAGATATACAGCAAGTAGGGAGATATGTAGGGATGCTTACGTGTACAATTTAGTGCGAGAATGCGCAAAACAAAAGATTTCCTTGATTTTGAACGTGGCATGATAGCCGGCGCCGAACGAACCATTATGAGTATCTCGGAAACTGCAACTCTGGCGTAAGATTTTGCTAATAACATCTAGCTGAATGACGATCCTATGAATATCAGAATTGCTACATTCAAATAACCCAGTACTGCAGTGGTAACCAAAGAGACATTTCAGAATGCGCAACCCGTCGAACCTTGTAACAGACAGGGCATTCCAGCCCGACGACAGACCCGGGTTCTAATACTGTTATCAAAAAACACCCAGACGTTTATTTACTGATACCTGCATTAAAGTCTACGGGGATGAGGTGGAATTAAAATTTAAAAAAAAAGTTAATATAGTTTAAAACAAACTTTTAAAAAAGTTGTTTTTTTTATGAGCAGTTTTTTTTTTTTTTTGTTTAGTTTCCCAAATACACATTGGAGGATGATGTATCTGACATTACTGTAACCAAATCATTATCGGTAATGCTTGACTATTAATAACTTCGATCAGTTACTTTTGTCCGAGTTACCCTGCCTCACTGTGATTAAAAGTTGAAGTCTGTTAAACAACGATAATATGCATTAAGTGACGCTTTCAAAAGATGAAATACTTTTAAAGCTGTTTTTCTTGCATATGCTTATCCATTATTCCATGAAAAACCTTATCTTGTTACCCGAAGAGGACAATGGCAAGCATACCAACGTACGACATTCAGCGGTATTGTGGTCTGTGTATTAGTTACCTGAATGAATTAAAACAAAATGTCCATATGAAGTTTCATAAACGCAGTTACATAGAGTAATAATCTTAAACGGTAATTCCTCGGCCTATATATGCTAAACCACAGAAAGGCAGATTTGCAACTTATAACTTATGCAAGAAGCGATTAGAATTTTCACACATGATTATTGCGAATAAATAACAATGTTTAATATATAGTATAAAAACGAAATTGCTGTCTTGCCATTCACTTAAGCCTCACAATGCACACAAAGGTACATATTTGTAATAATTATTTAAATTTGTTATCACAGTCTATAAAAAAAAGTAATAGTCTTTTTATATTTCCATTATTCTAGGCGGTGTCCAGCAAAATGGAGCTGAAATGTCGTTGTCATGGAGTATCAGGCTCGTGCCAATTGAAGACCTGCTGGCGTAAACTACCTTCTTTTCATCAGATTGGAGAATACTTGAAATCCAAATATGAGCAATCGGTCCAAGTGTCTGTGAAAGGAAAACGAAGACTCCGTCGTAGGGGGAAAGTGAAACGAAGAGTTCCTGTAAGAAAAGACGACCTAGTTCACATTGAACGATCTCCCAACTATTGCGTAGAGGACTTAGAGAACGGAATTTTAGGAACCAGCAGTAGACAGTGTAATCGAAGTTCTTTAGGCCCTGACAGCTGTACTTTGTTGTGTTGCGGCCGGGGATACAACACTCAAGTAACCCGTACAGAAGAAATGTGTCACTGCAAATTTCACTGGTGCTGTTACGTATCCTGTAAAACCTGTGAGACCGAAGTGGAGGTGTACACATGCAAATAAATCCATATTTATTGCTGCTGAGGTACACACATGAAAATAAATCCATGTTAAGTGCCGTGCTTTGTGGTTAGACATAAATCTTTGATGTTTTGTCTTACACCGCAAGATCACCGGTGCTGACCAACCTAGTGAAAATATCGGCACCATTGTGTTGCAAGCAAAATGATTGCTTATCGGTAGGTGTCGCTATGATTTAGTGAAAGGAGCGAAGTCTGGCCTAACTTCTCAATTATGCATCTGAGAATATCAAAACAAATGTGTATTGTTTTGATCTGAATCCTCAGGACAGGAGAGAGAGAGGGAGTAATGAAACGGATGTAAATGTTTTATTAACATTATTTCCGATGTGTGTAAGGGAAGTTTCACAGTATCTTTATGATCAAGGTTACTTTTTCCATGTGCTTCTTTATGGAAAATTTTAAAGAGCTGCACAGAGCACTTTATCAGAACAGAAATCTGACCAAAGATTTTCAAATTTCAGAAGAAACTCTTACACACGTCAGTCACCAAGGCTTCAAATACTCGGCTCTGAAAGTAAGTCAAGGAACAACCACAGTTTGATAACTGGGAAATCAGAGTTCCCCCTACGGAGTAAAGAAGATGGCCACTCACTCTATTACGTCATTATGCATTTAACTCTGTGGTAAATGTGAAGCAACAGCGAGAGATCTCCTAAATATTTATTGAATACTGGACTACTGTTCCAGCTCACATATCCTATTTTTCACCACACCTGCTCATATTTTTGACAATATACGGAAACTGTGTTGTAGGTGATTAATGTTATGACCTCGTTTTTATCTAATAAGAAAACTACTCTCCCAAGGACTGTACGCTGATCAATATTCGAACATTAAATTTTTTTTTTTTTTTTTACTAAGTGATCATAAGTCTGAATTTCTTTAAAATCTTTATTTAGGTAGTTGTAGAAATAATGCTATAAGAAATTGTTCATACGCCACTTGTTTCTGTTCAGAAACAATTGGTAACTAGTTCAATACTAGTGGATCATTTATTCATTCCTTAAACATGCTTTTATACCCAGTATCTTGACCAAGAAAACCGTAGCCCGAAATTGCTTTATTTATGATTATATTATGATTTATAATTATACAGTGTGTTTCAAAAATGATGGTCAATAGTTTAAAGATGAAAAGTACAAACTAAAATAAGCAAAAAAAGTCCCAGTAAACATCGGGCTGCAAATGAACCGTTTTCGAGATAATGCAATAAACTATATTCCACCTTAATGATAATGCAATAACGGTACGTCCGCCCTTATTCTCATAAAATAAAATATGGTTACATGACCGGAAAATGGCGCATTATATTGTCAAATGGCACGCCATATTCGCTACGCAGCCTCTGTGCAAGTTAATTTCGCCAACTGAATCCTAGGAAATATCATCTTTGAACAAATATAATGGAAAAAAATTGTTAAAAGGCAAGCATTTGGGCTTGACATTTCTAAGGCTTTGGCATCAAGGTCTGTTAAACAAGTTCCGATTTTATGGATTTCGGGCTGTCTTGTGCAATTCAGTGTCCAGTTTCCTCTTGGACCGCTCACTGCGTATAGACTGCTCATTGATAAGTTCTCCACCAATGCTGGTGTTCATCAAGGTTCAGTTCTTTTTCCCCTCTTGTATATTTAATGACCCTCTTCCACTAACTAGAAATCCCATCCATGATTTTGCTGATGATAGCAAACTATATTCCACCTTCCAGTTTGAAAAACTTCGCCTTGCTCAAACCGTCTCCTCACCTTATCAAATATACACAGCGAATTCTTTAAATGCAGACCTCCAGGTAATTCTCCACAGGGGAGAAGAAAACTTAGCTTAAATTCTCTAAAAATCAATCTTGTCTTATTTCTCGCATAGGAGTCTGCTGCTCCTGAGCTCATCCTCGATGGCACTTAGATTTCTAGACAAGATCATATGTCCTTATTAGAGACTGTTGTAGTAGTAGAGTTTTAGGAGCATCAGCGACTAAGGCTATATTGCTCCGTGTATATTGTGTATATAAATTGCGTGTATTCTGAGGTCGATTTTCTGTTTACTGGACAAAAAAATTCGACTTTCAGGGAGAAAAATCCGTACTACCCTCGCATGAGACCGACTAACTCAGCCACGTTTTGAAAAAGGTCCATAAAAAGTCTTCCCGTCATCAGCAGGACTCAAATTGAGGTCTTTTCCACCCGGTCTGGGAAGGCTATCCTATCAACTGTGGTACCCATGAGGGCCTATTAGGGATTACCCTATCAGGTATCATTTTTGATGAAAAATTGTCACTCTTACCACACATCCAGAATCTTTCCAAAAAGTGAAACCTTTTACGGTTATGTTATTCAAAATCTCTGGCCAGGACTGGGGTCTAAAAAAGGAAACCCTCAGAATTCTATACTACACAGTGTTTATTCTAATCATTACATATGCAGCCAGCATATGCTTTCACAGAACCAAACTTATTACAGTTCACACCGAACTATACAGTATCCAACGGACCTTTTTGCTAGCTTTCCTGAGAACGAGAACTTGTAGAACAGTTTCAACTGCATCTTTGCAAGCTATCGCAGGCTTATTTCCTCTGGATCTGTATGTTACGTACAAAGGCTTTGCTTACTATATTCGTAAAGGATATCTTCTAACTTTTTCCGATTTGACCTATGATCCCACTGCCGATCCAAAGAATGAGAAAGCGAAATGTTGGACTGAGCTTCATAAAAGATGGCAAGTGAGATGGAAGACCTCAGCCAAAGGAGCAGTGACCAGATGTTTTATACCTTACATTAAACCCACTTCCTCAAAAGGTAATCAGCTTTGGTTCTACCAAAGCCTTCTTACATCATACATTCTAACTGTCCACGGCTCATTAGACGCTAGTCTTCTTCAATTCAATCTAGCTACGTCCGATACCCGTTTCTGCGATGCCTCTGAAGACTGGAATCATGTCTTATTCTTTTGCCTAGTTTACCAAGATTTAAGACAAACATTATCTAGAACAGTACATAATTTCTCTCCAGGAAATGAAAGATATCTTATTACAAATCAAAATGCCTTCTCAGCTCTACAGGAATTTTAACAGACACAGGTTTTTAACAGACGACGCGGATTACTGAGCTGACTTCTGTACTCAACAAAACTACTTTTATGACCCTCCTGTGTTGAAGTTCAGCGTCATTATTTCCCTACGATAGTATTAGTATTTATTACTCTCTCTGTCTCTTTTTTTTTTCCTTAATTATTTTCTTTAATAATAATTATTATTTTTTTTAAATTTTTTTTTTGAAACGTAATAATATTTTGCCCATTAAAAGGTTATTTTTTTTTTCTAAAATTTTAATTATATCTTATCTTCCTTCATGGGTTAGGCGATCCGCCTGTTCCAATCTCGAAGAGGTCTGCCCATCTTTTCTTTGGTCTTCTTCTGTCTCTTTTTCCTCTATATGTATAAGATAATTTAGGGAATCTATCATCTTCCATTATTTCTACATGTTTTTTCCATCTTTGTCTATATTCTATAATTTTGTCATTCATTGAGTAAATTTTTAATTCCTTTCTAATATTTACGTTTGGTATTTTATCTAATTTTGTACATCCTTTAACATATCTTAAAAATTTCATTTCTGCAGCTTATATTCTATTAATGTCTCTTTGTTTCGGTATCCATGTTTCAGAACCATAAAGAAGTGTTGGTATTGCCATTACTTTGTAAAATTTCAATTGTGTTTCTTTCCTTGTTTTCTTAGCCAGAGTTCTTTTTTATTGTTCCACATATGTTTTGAAATTTCGCCAATTTTTGGTTCATATCTTCTTCGACATCGTATGTTATATCACATCCTAGATATTTAAAATGTTTTACTTGTTCTAATATTTTATTATCCATAACTATTTTTGTTATCACCATATTTTTCCCTTTAAAAGCCATTGTTCTAGTTTTCATCGTTGATATTTTAACTTTATATTCTTCTGTTATTTGGTTTAATTTAAATACTGCTCTTTGTAAATGACCTTCACTAGCTTGAATAATTACTTGATCATCTGCAAATAACATTGTATTAATCCTATTCTTTGTATTTAAATATATACCTGTATTAATTTTCTATTTCCATATCATATCCTCGATATATATGTTAAACAGCGTTGGTGACAAACTACATCCCTGTCTAACTCCTTGATTTATTATACTTTCTTATGTTAATTTATTAGCTGTATCTATTACTATTTTTGTTCCTTGATATAAACGCTGTATTATTTTTGTAAGATGCTTTAGGTATCCTTTATTACTCAATATGTCCCATGGTTTTCGCCTGTTTACTCGATCAAATGCTTTTTCATAATCTATAAATGTGTTTCTAAATTAAACTCTTAGTTTTTCTTTTATTTGTTTTAATATAAATATATTATCTGTACATGATCTTCCTTTTCTGAATCCTGCCTGTTCTTCTATTAATATTTCATCAGATTTTAATTCTATTATTTATCTATACATTTTATATACTGTATTTAGTATGCTAATTCCTCTATAATTCTTTGTATCATTTCTATTTCCTTTTTTTAAATATTGAAATAATTTTTGCTATCTTCCATTCTTCTGGTATTTTATATTGTTCCCAACATTTATTAAATAAATTTAGTATCCTGTCTTTTAAAAAACTTCCTCCAGTACTTGATCAGTTCTGCATTTATACCATCCATTCCTACTGCGTTCCTATTTTTTTGTAGCCTTCAATGCCTTTTCCAATTCTTCCTTCGTTATCGGATCTATGTCACTAACTGGGTCTGACTGTATCTCTTCTGTTTGATATGTTGGGTCCTTCCACAATTCTTCATAATGTTTTTTCATAATAATAATAATTGATAATAAGAATAAAATTCTTCTTCATAAAAATAATAATAAAAACTGTTCCTTTGGGAACAGTTTTTATTATTATTTTTTTTTTATGCTAGCCTCTTCGGGGGCAGGATTCGCTGGTCTGCAGTTTATTAGAGACGTGATTTTCACCTGCTTGCACCCAGATTTGGGTTACCTAGGTACGGGAACTGCTGGCATCCACTACTATTACACTTCCTCCAGTGGATGCGGGATTCTTTGTGGTAATCACCACCGTCCGTGATTATAGGAGACCGCTGCACCCATAGGACTTGCTTTTCTTACTATGGGTGCTGGAAATATTACATTTAGTTTAGTACGTGTATAGTTGGGCCTGCCTCCTCGCGACGTGGATGGGTACTGGGAAGCAGCATTCCTGATGATTGCTGCTTCGTGGTAGCAAAGCGGCCAGAAACAACTAAACATACACACAACGCAAACATAGCACTAAACTAATTTCTGGTCATTGTACCGAGTTTTGTATATCATCACAGAAAACCATGGCGGAGATGAACGTTTAGGGACCGCCTTACGTAAGAGACAACACACACATACTACCCTAAAATCTAATCTCTCTTGGCCGAGACCAGAAAGATTAGAAAATTTCTCTTTTGCATCACAAATATTACTTCCTCTGCAACAAAAAAAAAAAAAAAAGGGGGGGGGGGTATTTTCCGCTCTCGGAATTACTTTTCTTCTATGCAACTACTCGCTCTGTACAGATTTTAAATCCGCCCTACCACGGAATATTGTTCTCCCCCAAATCTCTCTCAAGCTTCTTTCAATCTAAAAGAGGGCAGTCAAGTTAATTAGTGATCCATCTCAAGTCTCTCTTCGCTCTGTCTCACAGACGTTCAGCTTCTGCTGCTTGCTTTTTATAGATATTTCCATGGGCACTGTTCTGAATTGGCATCTGTAATTTCCCCGCTCTCTTCTAACATTCAGTCAATCGATTAACTATCCAACTGGTAACTCAAAGAACCAACTTTTCTTCATTTATTCCTTCTACTTCTCATTTTTCGAATAACCTTTCCTCTCGTGTATTTATTAAAAACTACAATCTACAGAAATTCAAATCTAATATCGACAAGAATATTCCGTCTTCTCAGCATTCAACCCATTCAGAGTACTAAGTGCTATAGGTACTAATACTTTTCGTGATTGGGATTTTCATTAAAAAATATATTTGAAGAAATTCTTCTTTTTGTGCTGAGCTACGGTTCGTGAGCAGTAGTTTCCTATTAAGATTCCTTTCTTTCGTGTAACGATAGGGACTTTTCTTTAAAAACTGCACATTTATTCAAAGACCACTTCCATAGGCACGTTACATATAAATTTCTCACCATCTCCCCGTGAACATTGCGCGCAAAGACACGTCCATTTGTGTTAAAAATACGGCCCTACAGTACGAAACATTTCACCATAACGTTATAAAAAATGCTATACACACAATTTTTTATTTTATGATTTTCATAACTACACCGAATTAACCTTATATTTTGATTTTTAAGTTGGTGCCGTTGATATGGATGTTAATACTATTGCAATAGCTAACAATCAAACATTATACGCACATTATTTTAGTTAGTGCAGGGTCCTAAGTAATTTAGGATAAGTGTTTGAGTTGCGGGCGCATTTATAACATGAATGGACGTATTTCAGTCATTGAGGCCTAATAGTGCTGACTAACAATTTAGTATGTTAGCGGCAATCAGTTCGTTCGCCAACGTTTTTACGAAATAAACACTAATTTATATAATCTTATATCTTAAATAACTCTGGTAAAAAGCAATATGGATAAAATAAAATGAACAGCGCAGAGTGAAAGGGGAGAAAAGGTGGATAAAAGGAGGAAATGGCAAAATACATTAATCACGTGGCCATCCCTTCGCTATTCGTCACGGGCTTTGAACGGACAGATAGCCATACGAAATGAATGTCTTACGCATACTCGTTTCTGTAGTCCCAATAACAGTTTTACTACTCTTATTTACGTACAGTGGCGGACAAAAAAAAAAAAAAAAACTGCACCACTTCTGAATTTTGCAAATAATGTTTTGCGGTGAATTGTGGGTTGCAGAAATGTTCGAAATAGATTTGTTAAATGGGATATATATCTCTGTGAATGAAATACAATATAAAGACTCCGACTGATATCTAACTGCCATAAATATCTTCCGAAAGGGTAAAATGCGTAATTAATATTAATATTAGAAACCATGCAAATAGCAATCATGACAACCAAACGTACATTTTATTACATTTACGTGTACAAACTGAAATTACAAGTTAACGTAATAGTATTATGTACTGTAAATCAGCAAAATAAGTCCTCAATATTTTGTCGTTCCTCGTCGAGCTGTAATTACAGCCTTGCAACGATCTGGCATAGAGTTAATCAACTTCTGGATATACGGTTGCCCAATTTCGTGGTACCACACCCTTACAATGCACTCCTGCAGCTGAATCTTACTTGTTGACTTCTTCTGAGCAATTTTAGACGACATTATATATCAGCAATTTTCAATAGGGTTCTAATGTGGACTGTTGCCGGGCCAGTCCAACACTGTAATGCCAGCATTTCTGAGGTATGACTGCACCTTAAGGGAGAAAAACGAGGGAAAACATTGGTATATGTTTTAAGCTTTGTGAGAAAAGAAGACAAACTCATCATTAAATCTAAATAGCATAAAACTTACCGTAAAACTGACCACATTCCGAAAGCCGTCTTTGGATAGTTCGTGCACTTGTTTCAATACCAGAGGCCATCTCAAAGTCCAGTTTTAGATCAGGAGCACTAGCATGGTGATTACGAAGGCATACGTTTCAAATATCGATCTTGGGAAGGTGTAGTCACTCTCTTATGACCTGATCCAGGTCTTCTCTTCACATCACCGGTTTCACGCTTTAATTTCAGCACCCGGGATACTGTTGACTGGTGGCTGTCTATTTTATCGGCGATAGCACGCGTAAAAAGCCCTTTCTGGGACAGAGCAACAACTACACTTTTTTTCTTGGTGTCAACTGAACATAGGGAGCCATGCTTACACCTCCGCAAAACAGGATACTAATGAGCGTGCAATACCGTCTGATGCAACAGAAGCGCTATCTGACGCAATACCCTTGCTTTGCGACAAACAAAATGACTGTAATCAAACAATATCTTATACATTTCACTACAAATGTTTTTTTTTTTTTTTTTTAAGGTGCTGCAGTTTTCTCTCCGCCGTATTTTCATTTTTAGTATAGCCAAAATAAATTTTGATAATCTGTGACCAATGTTAATTTTAACCCTATGCTTGGTGCTTACAGCAAACTGGAATTGGAAACCGAAGCCTAACTGGTATGCTTCAGCATAGAGCTACAATATAATTTAATAAAATACACTATTTGCCTGAAATCTCAGAAAAACTACATTATAGGTGGCGGCCGACAGGAAAAGAGCGTTTTCCAGTCTGCAGCTGGATTTATACGGGTTGCAGATATCACGTGCCGTGTAAGAATGTGGACTCTAATAATAAATTGATGGATGGATTTACCATTGGACACGAAAACATTAAACCTGAAATAGTAAGTGGATTTTGAAGGACTATTTTAATAGACAGATATCCGTTAGAAATGTCTGATATGCCTATGCACACCGAATTAACTAAATATGGGATAGTAATTAAAATCAAGAGACTAATGTATGCCGAGCGACCAGTATGTTCTGGGAAAATAGCTCTAACCACTGAAATGAAGAAACCAGTTCCTAATATTATTTATATTATGGGGTATCGTCTCCTACTGAATTATAGAGGGGTGGAACGAGTTTGCCTGCGATGCGGAATGAAGGGACATGAAGCAGCTTTCTGTACCCGAATAAAATGTTTAAACTGTAAAAAAAAACAGGGTATGCTCTTAGTCAATGCGGTAAGCCCTGTGGCCGGTGTGGACTGCATGATCATAAAGCAGTTACATGTCCACAAAAACTTATGCCAACGCGTTTCATAGGCAGCCTCCTAAGCCCCAAGTAATGCAGGAATTAGCAAATAAGTGAACCAAATGTGTTAAAGCACCCGGATGTCTCTCAACAGACATCTCAGATAAAAAAAAAAAAAAAAAAAAAAAAACACAACAACAAAAGATCGCTAAAACAGTAACTGACTCGAATGATACGGAGGAAATTAAATACTTTCCGGCTGAATATGAAGGGATGGCAGCAAATAATGTCAACTATCAGGCCTGCGTCGATATCATACAACAGACGATATTATTAGGCGTTTTTCGACACTTGTAAATAGATGTTTGCAGCATTTTTTGGACCGGCTTTACCTGTAAGCTGGCACAGTAGCGTATCCAGGCATCATTGTAAGGGGGGAGGGGCATGGCAACCAGACTTTTGCAGCATTTTTTGGACCGGCTTTACCTGTAAGCTGCCCCAGTAGCGTATCCAGGCATCATTGTAAGGGGGGAGGGGCATGGCGACCAGACTTTTAAGTTTTTATTTTTAGAACGCCTCCTGCGTTTTTCTTTAATTTAAATGTTTTGATATACGCCCCTGAGCTGGCAAATGCCTTTGTTTTCTGAGACAGGATCACGGCCAACCAATCTCTTTGAAAGAAGTATCATTAGCTTTACAAGAAATGAAAGGGTGAAAAGTGCCAGGTCCGGATGGACTAATAACGGAATTCTATAAAACATTTTGGAAGGAAAGGAGACTGGACCAAATTTGGCTGTAATATTCTCGGAATTAGTCACGACAGCCAGAGTTCCGGAAGACGTTTTAGAGGCTCTAACTGTATTTAAAAAAAAAAAGGGGGGTAAAATGGGCACGGAAGTCGGAGGCCAGTATCAGTGCTTAATGTAGACCATAAACTATATGCTAAAATATTGAATGGTCGCCTTAAAAGGCATCTAGGGTCATTATTGGCGCTAACTAGACATATTGTTGTTGTTTGGTTTTTAGGAGCATTAGCAACTAAGGCCATATTGCTCCGGGTATATGCGGTGGTCATTCCCTGACCTTTCCGCATCCTCCGTATTTGGTGGTCATGGGCTCGAACCCCGGTCTAATCAAGAAGCGTGTGTTATGCACTGCTGCTCCTGCTCACCTGGCTACGGAGGCGCCTAACTAGTCATATGGGATCCAGGGAGATCTATGTTGTCTAATCTACCTTTGAGAGATTTTCACCCCTACTATAAGCGGAAAAGCTGTAGCATGATTTTCCCAGTTCTTGACCTAAAAAAGGCTTTTGATAAGCTCTCTCCAGTTAATTTACAAAACTTACTACGCACAGTTCAAACTGGTTCTCTGTTGAGGGCGGGTATCGTCAGTCTATACAAAGGGGCGAAGACCACCTTACTGATCAAATCAATGGATATAGTTCGGGGGAAATAAGATTAGAGCGTGGGGTTAGACAGGGCTATCCACTAAGCCCTGCACTCTTTTCAGTGCCGCTTGAGCATATACTTAGGCAGTTAACTAATTATAGCAATATTAGAAGAGTTGATCTCGCGGGGCATCTCAAGCTGGTGACTGCTAAATACGATTAACATTTGTACTGATTGATTTATTGTAAACTCCACTGAGCTGGTGGTCCTGCCGGAGTATAAACAAGAAATAACGTTCTAGGGGTACCCTTTATTAAGTGTCCAGTGATAACAACCCGACGATTAATAGATTTGGAAAATTCTATTGCTCATTGGAACCTAGGAATTATCGCTTTCGAGAGAGTAATGAATATTCTATCAGTAACACCCTTTCAATACCGCATATTCAGTTTTTTTTACTTTTTTATTGGAATAGCACACATGAGGTTACACAACAAAAATTACACTGTAGAAAGCCTTTGAGAGGATATGCAGTGCCATAACTGAAACGGTTACTTTGAGCTTATGTGATAAAGCATATTTGGACGGTTCTATGGGACATGCATGTAGCGTCCACCCTAGCGAAATATTATATGGGGAGGTTTGCTTAGTTGTCGAGCATATTGGCCCAATAGTAGAAATGACACCACCTTTTTATAAGCAGGTTATTAAATATTTGTAGCAACTGTCTCAAGGCGGGTTAAATATGGGAAGGAAACAAAAGTTGCAGAAATATACTGCAAACTGTTTGAAATGAACACGCCACCACTGCAGATTCCCCGAGCTTGGTCTGGACTAGACATAACCCAGACGTTCAGTAATCTTCACAAACAGAGGGTATGCGTCACGAAGTGACTGGGCTTGGAGAGTGATGCATGGACATCTGCCATTAGAGATTAACAAAGTCAACTTTCGCGGATATTCAAACAGTGTTTATATTGATAGTAGAGCATGCATTCTTTTCCTGTCCTGTTGTTCAATGCATCTGGATTAGTGTACACTGAAAGGACAGAATTTATAGGATGCCAGGGTCCTGGACAACGCGACGCCGTTACGCCTCTCGCAAGTGGACGAACCCATGGCTTGGCAGGTATATAGATACACTGCATCACCGTATTCACGTAGACGGTAATTCGATGTCAGTATGGATACACATTGAGTTAACCTACTTTGAAAGGGGAACGATAGTAAGTGCCCGACGCATGGGTCACTATCGTGGAGGTGGTACAGAAATTGCATTATCCCCGTTTGACAGTATCAAGATTGTATCGTAAATACGCCATTTACGGAATAACATCTCATCATAAGCGCTGTGGACGGAAAAGGTGGTAGGTGAACGTAGCCGTCGATGTCTGTCGCGCATTATTTCAGCCAACCGGAGAGCGACAGTGGCACAAGTCACCGCCGACTTCAACGAGAAAGGTGCCAGAAACATCTCCACCAAGACTTATTAGGCGATCATTAGCCACAATAGGTTATGGGAACCGCGGACCTACAAGAGTCTCATTACTAACACCACGACACAGGACTCTACGCTTCAAGTGGGCGAAAGAACATCAGCACAGGACTTTGGATGATTACAGACGGGTCTCCTGATCCGATGAGTCCCGTTTCCAGTTATTTCGAGCGGACGGGAGGGTGCGTATCTGGCGGAAACCGTACGAAGCTCTGCATCCGTCATATCAACAAGAAACTGTTCAGGCAGGTGGACGGTCGGTAATGGGCTAAGGCGTGTTCAACTGGCATACGTCGGGACCTCTGGTACGTCTAGACGCATCTCTAAACGGTCCAGGTTACGTGTCCATCGTTGCAGACCATCTGCATCCCTTCATGGTCATCGTGCACCCACAGGGCTGTGGAATGTCCATGTTCTAGTTACAGAGCCGTTGTGACATGTACATAAGAGGATGGGGCCAGCACGTTTATCAAGAGACCAGATATTGTTTTTGCAGTTTCCGGTTCCTGTCTCCAGAGTTACACAAATCCTGATGTTTCTCATAAATGAAGGGAAGGGTATCAGGCATGGAAGATTACAAAGAGAAAGGTTGAGGGAACTTTCATGGATGTATTTAAGTATGCTCTTCGAGCTATGCATGCTGCTATTAGGTTTTTGATGTTAGAGTTATTACAACTGGGTGAACAAAGATTTTTAAAACAGTGGTATTTTCTCACACCTCTTTGTCGTTTAGTAGATCATAACATGTATTTGCATCTTAAATGGTAAGGTTAGCTTAGTTTACGAATTATGGGCTCAATAATTTAATCGGCTTAGTTTTAAAAGCGATAGGGGCCAAGCTGGCTGCAGGCATGTGATCTCTCTCTCTCTCTCTCTCTCTCTCCCGCCCGCATATGCAGCGGTCTGTCTTAAAAAGGCGATGTGTAAGTCAGAAGAGTAAAAGAGGTAGATGATCTTAGAACTCACTTAGAGCAGGCCAACTCCAGACGGCTGCTGATCCGATAGTCACAGGAACCGGGCCCTCCACGGAGTGAATATGTGAGATTAAGACAAGTAACCCTACTGAACATTAAGCTAACGTAGTGTGTATAAGTGATGAGTAGATTAAGGTAACTGCACCTTTCTCTTTCCGACGGCCATTTCTCTCTTCTTCTACTATCCCCTTTGCTACTTATCTTTCTCCTTTTCTCAATCTAATAGGGGCAGAAAGTATGGATAAGGTTTGTTTATCCCCTACCCATACGGTGCCGTCTGGGTGGTGGTATCCCGAGAATAAGTAATATTAGTCTTCTCCACTGGCGAAATGTTGCTTATTCGAGATAGTACAATATTAAGGCAACTCGTTGTGAAGGCATTCACATGCCATTTCACCTACTTCGATGATTTACTACGAATTAACATGATGCTATGCACTAACTTGTTCGATTAGCAAATTATCCGTACTCTGAAGCTTTCAGGCACCTTTTTAAGTCTTCCTTATTTGGATTTCAGCAAAGCATTTGACTCAATCCCACGTGAGCGGTTACTTTATAAGCTGTAACAGGTTTGAATCACAGGAAAAATCCTTAGATGGATAGCTGGATGGCTTCAGGGCAGGAGGCAGAGGGTTGTGATAAATGGTTATTCCTCAGATTGGGTTGATGTAAGAAGTGGGGTTCCCCAAGGATCAGTATTAGGACCACTGTTGTTTTTGACTTTCATAAATGACATCGATGAAGGGATAGAGGGCGTCATGTCTAAATTTGCAGATGATGTAAAGATTGGTAGAGTAGTTAATGATCGCCGCCAAGCAGAGCTTCTTCAGAATGACCCAGACAGACTTCAGGGATGGTCAGAAAAATGGCAGCTATGCTTTAATCCAGCAAAGTGTAAGGTATTGGACCTGGGGAACAGTAACCCCAAAATAACTTATACACTTGGCGGAGTTCAACTAAAGTCGGTAATGGAGGAAAGGGTCTTGGGTGTTATGATACGGTCAGACTAAGTTCTCTGAGCATTGTAGACAGGTTGCAAGGAAGGCCCATGGTGTCTTATCGATAATGTATCGAACAATTGCTAGTAGATATAAGGACGTCATAATCCCATCGTATAAGGCTATTTTTACACCACACTTGGAATACTGTGGTCAGGTATGGAGACCGCACCTAAAGAAAGACATTGTTCTTCTTGAAAGGGTCCAGAGACGGGTAACTCGCCTAGTGAGATCGGCCAAAGGGCGTCCATATGAGGAAAGATTTCGAATATGTGAGTTGCAGAGCTTGGAAACTAGGCATCTTAGAGGAGACTTGATTAAGGTGTTTAAGGCTCTGAGAGGCATAAGCAAAATGATTGAGGATGAAATTTTCACAGTTATAATTCTACAACTAGTGGCCATAATTTCAAGTTAGGCAGGGGTAGACTGGATTGCAAGAAGTTATGTTAGCCAGCGAGTTATAATTACTGGAATAAGTTACCTACATGGGTGGTAGAGGCTGACAGTTTTGGGGAAATTCAAAGGTCAGCTGGATAATTACAGGAGGAATTACAACCTAAGCGTTTCCCTCCTCCTGTCTACCTACAGGAGGAGGGGAACGCTTAGGTTGTCCATTTCCTTTTCATTATTATTATTTTATTTATTTTGTTATTATTATTATTTATTATTTATTTATTTTTTTTTTTTTTGGCTGGTGCAGCATAAGCCATAGGCTTCCTTTCACCATGTGGCTAATACTATTATATCAGCATTAGTTGTCCTAACCAGGATTTCAAATTCAGCCATTTTATTGAAAACACTCCTGAAATTACTGTAGAAAAGTTGAGACTAAGTTGGCTGTTGTGGCAATAAACAAGAATTCATGAGGTGAGTGCAAGCATTAATTCGACCCATATCAACATACAAATGTGGATTTGAATTTTACAAGTATAATTCAGATCCGCGTATATACAAAGTAGCCGACTCAGTTCGTGTATATGCACTGAAATATGTACCGCCACATGTATTGTGTATACACACAATACATGTGGATTCCCCGGCATAATTTTCATTTATATCAAACTTTACACATAACGAGATAAAATGGAAGCCGAAGGAGAATTATAAAGAAAAAAAAATTCTTTTTATAATATAGCAAATTCTACAAAGAGGAAAGACTATCACAATACTGGACTTCGAAACCTCAACTACAAATGTTTAGATACTGGAGGAATTTGCGCACTTTTTTTTTTTTTTTATACCGTAGCCGAATTACTCTGTCTCGGACGAAAGTAACCCCCTCCCTACTCTAATGAAATTCGGGTTATTCATCTAGCAAAGTGATCATACAGTGTACACAGCTTACAGACGCGATACACTGACATCGCATAACCTTAGTTGTGCTGGTTCAAAAACGAAACAAACAAACCTATCATATTGTAAGCTCACCATATTACTAACAAGTAATATAAAAAAAAAAAATTAAGTCAATTCCTACTTAGGTCAACAAAGAAAAATTTTATTTTAGTTACTTTTTATTAAATAATTACAATTAATATAAATATGTATATACATATGACAGAATCACAATATTAAGTGGCAAAATAGAAAGCGAATTTCCTTGCAATTTTCCATTTTCCTTTCTATATATAGTGTTGGACTATTATTTTTATTCACATGTTTCATTTTCCATTTTGTTCCCTCCTTGACTCAGACTAGAACCCAGAATGAAAAAAGAATCTGAAAAAAAAAATTTTTTTTTCCAGCGATCTATACGCTTCGCCACTGACGGTATTTATTCCTAAATTTTATCCTGCTAAATATCTTATATAAGAGAAACTTTTCCTCCCATATAAAACTAAAATTAATTAATTAAATTTAATTAATGAATTAATATTTGAAAAAACTGTATTAACATCAAGTGTCATCCACTACAAGTTTAAAAAAAAAAATTTATTTGAACTTGAGTGGATGAATAAAAAGTATTTTATTAACGATTGAAAATTTGAACAAGATATATAAATATATATAGGGAGAGTGTGAACTAATAGTAGGAATTGAAAAAAATATTGGGAAACTAACGAATAAGCACTATTTTATGCGATTTGTTAGCTAGATGCAATGTATATGCTTACTTGTACACTAAAGACCAAGGGTACAGAAAAGCTTCCGGAATCGGGATAAAATGAAAAACATCCTTTCTACGGCTATTAGAGTTGAGGATTCATTGGATGTGAGCTGCCAACATTGCATCAGTAATAGTGAACAAAACATTTTGAGTTATATCTCATTACGGGCATGAAAGGTTACTTTATAGATTTTGGGGTGCTAAACACGGAAATAGTGCGTAAAATGGCAGATTAGCTCTTATTTTCGAAAAAAGTAGTTTTTTTATATTGATACAAAGTTATATATTTTTTATTTATATGGCAGTAAGATGTAGCTAGAACATACCTGTATCAAACACGGGACCTTTACACCTTTCGCTTGTATTCAGCTTCGGGAGCATCCCTTTTCACTAGTAGCGGATTAAGGTCGGTTGAGGCCCCGGGCGCAGAATAAAATATTGTGGCCCTTAAAAAAAAGAGAGACAGGGAAAATAAAAATACATGTTAACCATTTTTTTAAATAAATAAAAAATATTATGTACTATTAATGTTTTATTTCCAATAAAATTTGAATATAATATATGTATAATATAATTAATAATAGCCACAAGGTTTTGAACTAATAGTCGAACATATTAGTTCAACTAATTTGTTGGGGTTTTGCGTGGGCCCTCAGAAGTCGGGGCCCAGGGCGCGCCCGCCGTTAAATCCGCCTCTGCTTTTCACCATCCGGCGCCTCCGTAGCCAGGTGGGAAGGAGCAGCAGTGCGTAGCACACGCTTCTTGATTAGACCGGGGTTCGAACCCGTCACCACCAAATACGGAAAGGTCAGGGAATGACCACCGCATGTCCCGGAGCAATATGGCCTTAGTTGCTGATGCTCCTAAAAACAAAAAACTAACTAATTTTCACCATCCAACAATAATCGTCTAACACAACGGCACTCCATTTGCTTTTGTATTTTTGTTCCATCGCTGCGATGTCTTGATGGAAGCGCTCACCACGTTTGTTCTGACGGCACCACAGTTTGGTGGTAAGAAATCCAGGTGTGAATGCAAGAAATGCATCTTCAATGACACGTTGCACCCCAGTTTTTTGTAAGAAATAAAGTGTAAAGTGTGTTAGCTATCTCACGGCACCATATGTTCCCAAATCTCCGCGTTGTGTCCTCTGTTCGTGAAGCACAGCATTCTGTGGAGGCCAGAGATTTAAAAGTGTATGGGATATGGTTATGTTGTGTTCTGTTGTTTCTCTGACCATTTAGCCACTGGGGCCCCTAGTGGGGGACCACCGTTGGCCACACAGCCACGAGGAGGTAGGCCAGGCACCCAGTAGATAGATTATTTTGGTACTCTGGCAGGCCTTGCCACCTAGTTTCTGAAGATTTCAGCGGAAAGGGCCTAAAAAAATAAAAATGGGCTGAAGGCTGGAAGTCAGAAAAGGTTATTATTGTTATTTGGTTTTTTTTAGGAGCATTAGCAACTAAGGCCATATTGCTCCGGGAAATGCGGTGGCCATTCCCTGACCTTTCCGCATCTTCCGTATTTGGTGGTGACGGGCTCGAACCCCGGTCTAATCAAGAAGCGTGTGCTACGCACTGCTGCTCCTTCCCACCTGGCTACGGAAGCGCCAATCAGAAAAGGTCGAAATGGAATTTAAGTGGTGATATTAAATTTTTGATTTTGGCTAAATTTGGCAACATTAAGTTTGGGGCGTAATCGGTCGATTTAGTTAGAGTATTGGAGGGGAAGACTGAAGGGACAGGCAGCGTCCCGCCAGAAAAGTCAGTGGGGAAGGCATCCCAGGAAGAAAAAAAAAAAAAAAAAAAAACACTATTATATTAGGCCACCCGAATAATATTAAATTCATATGCGTGCTGTGTGTCTTATGTCTGTTAATTGCGTCGTATGTTCTATGGTCGATTTGTCTGTTTTTTGGACGAAAACCCCAGTTTCTGAGAGAAAACCTTGCTATCTATGCCTGAGACCGACGAACTCAGCCACGGAGCGAAAAATGCCCATTAAAATTCCTCGCGTCATCGACGGGATTCGAACCAGAGCCTTTTTCATCCGGTGTGGGGAGGATGCTGACTATACTACTGTGCTACA